>NC_056745.1:414590362-414600362 GCF_019279795.1 Protopterus annectens | reverse complement strand
TTGAAAATATCATTCATGGCAAATGAGGAGAAACTGACAATTTGTGTTTGTATTACATGTAAAACACTGGGGTTATACTTGGTAGGTATTTCATGCATTGCCATTATTCATTAATGCTACTGTTGCATTTTATTGGAGGTCATTATCATTAAAATATGATCACTGTCTATGTTGTTTCCTCTGCTTGGTCTGATTGCTTTTTTCATCAGAGTATTTACTGCAACATTAGTTATCTCTAGAGCAACATAACATGCAATCCTCTTTAAAGTTTTATCATCAAAACGAGACCATCAGCTGGAGTAACTGCAGTGTAGATAAAGTTTACAGGCATTTGGTTTCAGTAAGAAACATAATAGCAATTGTGTGAAAAGGATATGCAATTTAGATTTAGTCTAAGTGTTTAGTAGCATTATATACAAAGAAAGTTCAGCTCGTTTTAACATCCAAGTACTTTTGCGTACATTTTTGCAGTTGCTTCCAAGGATAGTAAGGTTACTTTAAAGCTAACTGCACCTGCAGAGGGCACAGTTCTGTATGTGATACTTAAATTCATTCAGAAATACAATAAAGATGGTTCAAAAAGTAGAGTGGTTGGCATTCATTTATCTGTTTGCATTAAGTTGTTCTTGGGAAAGTTCCGGAGGAGAAACAGGAACAAGTATTGCAGAAGAAGTTGTAGTATACAGTGTTATGCAGAATCCTGGTATTAATCTGCAGTCTCAGTTTCATGGGTAGTCAGATGATTTAATGGGATTTTTGTTTTCACGTTATTAATGAAGAAAATTCACAAAGAACAACATACGGACCCCAAAATAAAAAAAATATATATGAAACACAACTAAAATATTCCTGATTCATGAATATTTAAAAACAGAGTTTTCATTCCAATTTGTTGACATCTACCTGCAGTAAATCTGCAGGTTAAAAAAATCTCAAGCAAATGAGGATGTTACCCCATCTGGCAGCACAGTGTGCAGTAGCTACCAGGTGGTAAAACAAGGAAATTATCCTTTTTATATGACAAGCTGACATTTTTATCACATATCTTTCTAATCAGTTCTGTGGTCAAATGATGTTATGTTATTCCTCAAGCACTTTATCAGTCTATTTATTGCCATTAGAATAATTATGGCGGTATTATATGTTTGGAACCGTGCATGTATTTCCTTTTCATTATTACTTTGATATTGAGATCATAAATAAGTATAAGATGTAGCACACTGTCAGATGAAATTCTGTTTGACTCTTCCCCACTATCTATGCAGCTACTATAAAGAAAGAAGCATTTCCATCGGTGTTCAGAAAATAACTGTCAAAGCCATCACAGCTCCCTGTTTTGAAGTTTTCTTGTGTTCCTAGGAAGCTTTTTTTTTCAGATTTGCAATACCTGAAAAAAAATTGTTGAAAAGTAATCCATTATAGTACAGAGCAAGAAAAGGGACAAAACTGATCTTATTCATCCTTAAAGTTCATATGTGCAAGTAACAACCACATGCAGACATAGGCACACAAGCACAAACACAAACACACACACACACACACACACACACACACACACACACACACACACACACACACAATTTAATAATTTAATATTTATTTGTCATTTTCTAATTTTTTGCAATAAGGAAATCTTAAAATTTCTTGACAGTAAAAATTCATGGTTCATGCATTTTTACGCCCTTTGACTTACCAGAGTGACCTTTATATAATTTCAGAAATATTTTGAGACTTTTCGTTTAAAATCTGACATTTTGGCATCTGAAGAATGATTTTCTGCATTCCGAGTCTAGGCCTGACTAGAACATGCTTTTCTCGGACAAGTAAAGGCAGTGTACAGAAGTGGTTTTTCAGTCTAAGAACTTTCACCTCTTGCTGTTTTGTTCTCACTTGATGTAGTACTGCACATTTCATTTATGGCAGTCATTATGTGTTACCCATTACATGGCACAGTGGTCCTGCTGCGTACAGTGGCATTCACCTTTACAGAGTTATGCTGGATATTCTTACAGTAGTTTCCTTTCTTATAAGTGCACTGACAAACCTCTGTAGACTAGGGGTTAGTTCAGGACAGATCACTATTCTGACAATAGAAATCCCACTGCTTGGTCACTCCAGTCTCGACAATCTGCTGTTCTATTACACACATGAGACTATCATTATCAAATGCTTCAAGACTGTGCATGCAGGTGTAATCCTCCTGTCTGAGGACGTGTATCAACACCTTCAAGTCGCTTCTTTACAACAGTGCTGTCCTCTTTCAGCATGCATCACATGGCTTTGTTTAAGCCTTATTTAAAGGAATAGTAGAAGAATTCATAGATCTGTCTCAGGGCCTGTACTGCATAGCATAGGGTCCTCTGTCAATAGATGTATCAGTTATATAGAAGTTTATGTTAACACAACTAGTTTTGCTATGTTCTGTCTAAAGGAATATCAGTTATATAGCAGGTTACATTAATTCGGATAGATTCACTCTGCTGTCTGCATGCAAATTAGTTTTATAGGAGCATGCATTCATACAGCCAGGTTCACTATGCTCTGTCTATAGGTGTGAACGTAGAAACACGCTTACTTCTCTGCTATCGAAGATTAAAGTTTTTATGCAATTGTACTGCCGTGTATAACCAGCGTGTTTTTACGTTCACATATCCTACTTCAATGTGGTTATTTCATCTGCAGTTTGGTTCTTTGCATTTTCAGTTTCTGTCTATAGGTATATCAGTTATACAGAAGTTTACATTCACTATGCTCTGTCTATACGTATGTCAGTTATACAGGAGTTTACATTCACACAGCTAGGCTTACTATACTCTGTCTACATGTATATCAGTTTTATAGAGTTTACATTAACACAGTCAGGTTCACTTTGCTCTGTCTGCATGAATATCAGTTATATAGGAGTTGACTTTAACACAGGTATGTTCACTATGCACTGTCCATGAGCACATCAGCTAAACAGGAGTTTACATTCGCACAGCTAGGTTCACTGTGCCCTGTTTAGGAGCATATCAACTATTTAGGAGTTAACATTCACAGTTCACTATCCTCTGTCTGTAGGTATATCAGTTATACATAAGTTTACACTCATACAGCTAGGTTCACTATACTGTCTGTACAGGTATAGCAGTTGTATAGGAGTTTGCATACACACAGTTAGGTTCACTGTTGTCTGCCTATAGGTATGTCAGTTATGTAGGAGTTTGCATTCACACAGCTAGGTTCACTGTGCTCTGCCTATAGGTATATCAGTTATATAGAAGTTTACATTAACACTCTTAGGTTCAACTTGTTTTGTTTGCATGCATATCAGTTATACAGGAGTTTATGTTCCCACAGCTAGGCTCACTGTGCTCTGCTTATAGGCATATCAGTTGTATGGAAGTTTACATTAACACACACAGGTCCACTGTGCTGTGCCTAACCGTATGTCAATTATATAGCAGTTTACATTCACACAGCTATGGTCACTATGCTCTGTCTGTAGGTATATCAGTTATATAGGAGTTTATGTTCACTAAGCTAGGTTCACTGTTATCTGCCTCTAGGTATGTCAGTTATATAGGAGTTTACATTAACACAGTTGCACTCACTATGCTCTCAATGTAGGTAAATCAGCTATATAGAAGTTTATATTCACATAGCTAAGTTCACTGTTATCTGTCTACTGGTATGTCAGTTATATAGGAGTTTATATTAACGCGACTATGCTCACTATGCTCTCTCTAAAAGTCTATCAGTTATACAGGAGTTTACATTTACACAGCTAGGTTCATTATGTTCTGTCTACAGGTATATTAGTTATATAAGAGTTTACATTAACACAGTTGTGTTCACTTTCTTTTTTTCTTTATATTCATTTACCAGGGTAGTACACTGATCTGAATAGACCATTTGCAGCCACAGCCTGGGTAAATATGACCACATAAGAAATGAACAAAGCATAATTATAGATACAAAGCTATGTTAAATACATATACACATTTATTTATTTATTTAATTATTATTTATTTTACATTTGTTTACGGGGACAGTCCGACTGGATACATGTCCATTTACAGCGGAGGCCTGAGGAGAAAAGCTCCACATAGACAAACTTACATAGATTACACCGAAGTTAGAAAATAATTATAAAAACAAAGTGATTATATACAATAGGTTAATAGTGTTCCCTAGTAGGGACTCACAATTTTCATGGACAGACAATTAAAAGTAAGAGACATCAGATTGGAAGCAGAGCTTGGTGATGTTGTTACAAGTTATGATAATTGCAGAATATAACACTGACTCTGAGAGTTACCTTGGGCTTTTGGTTTGGTTAATATGATTGTAGTTAAGCAATGTTTTTTGGCTGTACTTTAATTTGTTTTATTCTTTTTTAATTTTACACCAATTTACAGGCTAATTTTAATTGGATCCTATGGGTAAACTAGCAAATGTAGTCATTAAGGAGGGAGCAAAATTACTTTACCAAATTAAAATGTAAATGCTTGGGACTGGCACACTGTGTGAGTGTAAGCCTGATTCAAAGTAGTATAGCCCAATCTAGTGGCGATTGGCTAGCTCCCTTCACTATTGTTGTGCATACACCATTAAGCCTCAACAGTTTACAAAAACACAGTCACGGATGTAACAATATGGTATGACATTTAGTTCAAGAAGCAGTTTACAGTTAAGGTCAGCAGACCTTTTTGGATAAGATGTAGTCATAATGACTGAGATGGCTTATGCTACAGGGATAGCAGCATATCATTTTATATAGACAGGTATGAAGGCATTAGAAGATGTGAGTGTGAATAGCTGCATGACAGGACACCATGTGCAGAAGATAGAGATATGGTGAGAGAGGTATGCAGAGGAAAAGTAATAGAAAGAAGAGCAAATGAGAGAAATGCAAAGAAAAGAGAAGAGGTAGGTAGGATGAATGAGAGGCAGCAAGTGCAGGGATGACAAGATAAGACAGGTTCATACGTTCATAGGTTCATACTAGGCTATCTGCCCTAGGGCATTTATAAGCCTAGCCAGAGTGTGTTTGGCTTTTGCCACCCATTTTAAATTAATTTTGCTATGCCCTTTTTCAAGGTTAGTATACTGTGCCTCTGTCTAACAGTGACACAGAAGTGATACCCGGGGTAAACCTACAATCTCCCATCCACTCATCAAGATTCCTCTTGAAGAGAGTCAATGAGGGACTCTGCCTAACCTGGACTGGGATTTTATTCCAGAGTGAAGGGAGCCTCTGGGTTATGAATCTGTACCTCCAGCATGTCCTATTTATTTCAGTGCTGAGGTTCAAGTCTCTCGAGCGCATAGCTCGAAGGGATTTGGATTTTCTGAGGTGCAGCATGTCCATTAATTCCGGGTTGGATATGGCTTTATACGTCAGGCACAGATCGCCTCTGAGCAGGCAGTATGCCACTGAGTAGAGCTGGAGTTTCTTTAACCGGGCAGCATATGGCATCTGTTTGAGCCCTTTGATCCTCTTGGTGTGGTACTTTTGGGGTCTTTCCAGTTGCTGCAGGTGTCTGGTAAGGTACATCCCAAAAGGGGCATTGTACTCAATTATGGAGCTGATGAGGGATGAGTAAAGAGGCACGATGACCTCCCCTGATCTAGATGTGAATTCCTTCATGATTAGGTGGGCTATATAAAATGTTTTTCTAACCACTTCGGCCACGTGGTTGTCAAATGAGAGATTGCTATCAACTTGGGTCCCCAGGTCCCTAATTACTTCTTCTGTACTTAATGGATTACCACCTATGTGGTAATTTGTGGGCATTTTGTTTTTGACAAAGAGGATGACTATACACTTTTTGGCATTTAGCTTGAGGCCATGGCTCTGGCACCAGTTGTCTGTTTCTATGAGGACCTTTTGGAGGATGCTTGTGTTGGCTGGAGAGTCAATTATGGCACCCAGTTTGCAGTCATCTGCGAACTTGGTCAGCCACAGTCCTTCCGTGTTGGCCTGTACCTCCGAGAAATATATACCGAACAAGAGAGGTCCCAGGACTGAGCCTTGTGGGATGCCACTTGTAACTGGTTTGGAGTCTGACATGGCTCCAGCAATTCTAACCATGTGGGTTCTGTCCTTGAGCCAGTTTGCAACCCATCTAGTGACATAGGGGTTTATATTTAAGCTGGTGAGCTTATCTATAATGCCCGAGTGGGGTATTGTATCGAAGGCTTTTGCGAGGTCCAGGTAAGCTGTGTGGACCACCTTCCCCTTGTCAATGGCCTTGGTGACTGTTTCAAAGAAATCAACCAGGTTTAAGAGGCAGGATCTGCCCTTAACAAAGCCGAACTGGGTAGGATCCAGTGTCTGTAGGTCCCCAATATCTTTATTTATGAGGTCCATGATGATCCTTTCCATAGCTTTGCAGACCAAGCTAGTCAGGCTTATGGGGCGATAGTTTCCAGGTTCCATTGAGGCACCACCTTTGTGGAGAGGGACCACTGTTGCTGTACACCACTCTTTGGGTACATATCCTGTAGTAAGGCTGAGATTGAACAGTAGTTTTATGTTTGGGTTTAGCTCTTCTTGGAGTTCATGTAGGACGCAGCCCAGGACACCGTCTGGTCCCATTGATGCTGCGTTTTTTGCTTTGGAGAGGGCAGCTCTTACCTGAGCATCTGAGATGTCAGGGGGGCAGCACCCTGCTGGGATAGATATTTGCCCTTTTGGTGGGGAGGGGGGGAGAAGTTTGTGCTGAACCTGTCAGCTAGGATGTTGGCAATGTCTGTGGGTTCGGTGTATTTTTTGTCATTTTGGACTAATTCTGAGCATATCTGGGAATTCCCACCCAAGTTCCTAACATAACTAAAGAAATAAGGATGAAATAGGGATAAAGGGTGTGAGAGAGTCACAGGGTTCATATAGTGTGACTTATGTGAGTGCAACTGCACTTTGTTTGGATGTTCCATTAGCAGTTGTACAAAATCTAAGTACTTTTGGACTTATCTGAAAAAGAGAGGAATGGAGTTTCACAGTTTAGGTGCTAAGATGGAGAAGGCATGGTTAGTGCAATGAAGTTCATTTTTTGGAATTAGTAGGGTGGGATGAGATTGAGAGATATTCTGAGATTATATGTTGGGCTTTTGGTGAAAGTTTTGTGTGAGAAGGGAAAGATGTCACTGGAGAAAGGGCTTTGTGAATTAGTGATCCTAGTAGGAAGGTGGCTGTAAAATTTATTGTGAGCCATTTAGCTTTGGTGAGAGGTAGGCAACTGTATTCATTCATGGGTAAGTTAGTAATGAACTGGCAGATTGTATTGGGGATGGTCTTCAAGCTAGTGGCATTTTTCTTTGAGGATGCAGGTATTATGGGTTGTCCACATCCTAGCTGAGATAAGAATGTTCCTTTACCTATGGCAGCTTTGTCTGACTTGGACAGAAAATGTGATAGCTTGTTTTCTAAGACCAGTAGGGAGTCCAAATTTTTGCATGTGTTTTGAATGTGTAATTGAAAGTTAAGAGATTGATCTAGCCAAATACCAGGGTATTTGAAGGCTGTAGTAGTTTCTATGATGGTAATTTTTAACAACTTTAGTATTGAGGAAAAGGGGTGTTTTGACTCCTTTTGTTTGGTTCCAAATAGCATTGCTTTTGTTTTTGAGGGTTTGGGTGTATGTTTCCAGTCTTTCAGCCACTGATTGAGAGTTTGGAGGTCATCTTGGAGATGAATTTGTATAACAGAGTGGGATTTTTTACACGCAGATGACCATGTCATCTGCATAAAGAATTAGATGCAGTCTAAGGAGGATATACAGTTACGAGTTTGTTGATAAATAAGGAAAAATAGCAGAGGGCCTAAAGTGAAAACCAGGGGGACTTCTTTCAAAAGAGTAGCTGTTTCAGAGGTGGTGGTGAAGGATCTATTGGTAAGGAAATCTACAAACCGAGGTTTTGTATAATCACTAATGCCTATTTCAGTTTGTTTGTAAAATACTAAGTTATGGTCAATTAGATCAAAGACTTTTGTGAGGTCAGTGAAGACAGCTCCTCTCAGGTTGCCTTTGTCCATATCAGATAGAATGTCATCTGTGAACAAGTTGAGAGCTGCTATGCTGGTCTATTCAGACCAGAATCCATGCTGCTTCATAAATAGATGATAGCACTGATGTAAATAAGCAGCACTTAGGTTATAGATCGTGTTTTCTAGTATTTTATCTGAAATATGACAGTATTGTGAAGCAGAAGTTGGCTTAAGTAGTTTTTGAACATGGGTGAATATAGCTGATTTCTGTATCTGAGGCATAATTTTATTAGTTAAGCAGAGGTTGTATACCTAAGTGAGAGGGTGGGAGATAAAGCCCTTACAAAGGTGAATGAACTATGGGTTTAGGCTATGAGTGCCTGAGGGAGTATTTATTTGTATTTGGTCTATTTGTGTTTCCATCTCTTTGGCTCTAATCATTTTGAATTAGAATTGTAGCGAACTTTGCTTTGTCTTCATGTATAGCACTTATATAGGAGACTGCTTTAACAGAGATAGGTTCACTATGGTTTATCTATGAACATATCAGTTATATAGTAGTTTGCATTCATATACCTAAGTCCACTATGCTCTGTGTACATGCATATCAGTTATTTATGAGTTCACATTCACACAGCCAGGTTTTCTTTGACCTGCTTATTCATGAAAAACTTTTCCTATAGGAGCATTGGACCTGAGCTTTGAACAGCACATGTGCATTCATGGTCTTCTGGTGCAGGACCTCAGCAGGCACACCTGCCTTATCTTACTGAAGACACAAAACGACACCCATAAACAAAAAAACTCATAATCGCATTCCCAGTATGCCAGTATACATTGGATTGAATACTTTCCTGTCCAGTCTCCATTTCTCAGTCTACCAGCATACAATGGGTAGAGAACTTTCCTGTTCAATCTCCATTTCCCAGTGTGCCAGCATACATTGGGTCGAGTACTTTCCTGCCCAGTCTCCATTTCCCAGTGTGCCGCCATACATTGGATAGAGTACTTTCCTGCCCAGTCTGCATTTCCCAGTGTACTAGCATACATTGGGTTGAGTAATTTCCTGTCCTGTCTCCATTTCTCAGTGTACCAGCATACATTGGGTAGAATACTTTCCTGTCCAGTCTCCATTTCTCAGTGTACCAGCATACATTGTGTAGAGCACTTTCTTGTGCAGTGTCCATTTCTCAGTGTACCAGCATACATTGAGTAGAGTAAAGTACTTTCCTGCCTAGTCCCCATTTCCCAGTTTCCCAGTATGCCAGCATACATTTGGTTGAGTATTTTTCTGTCCAGTCTGCATTTCCCAGTGTGCCAGCATGCATTGGATAGTGTACTTTCCTGTCCAGTCTCCATTTCCAAGTGCACCAGCATACATTTACTCTCCTGTCCAGTCTCCATTTCCTAGTGTATGAGCATATAATGGGTAGAGTACTTTCCTGTCCAGTCTCCATTTCTCTGTGTGACAGAATACATTTGGTCAAGTACTTTCCTGTCCAGCCCTCATACTACTCAGGACTTAAAATCTACTTCTTTCCCAACCTTTTACAGCTTTTAGGTGAAATCATCTTCTGCTTGTTAAAAGCTTATATCCTGCCTATAGCTGCCAGTTTTTCCATCCCTCACAAGGTATTTCTAACAAATAACTAAGTGAATTAATCCCCTTCTGCAGGTCTTGTTTAATTTCTTTCTGCTCCAACTGTTTCCTATTAGATGCTTAGTTGGACTTGCCATGTGTGAATATGGTATACACTGAAAATGTGCCCTTTGTAATCTGAGTACTGTCATAATTTGTATGTGTGTATGTCTGCATGTGATAGGTATAACTATATATCTATCTATGTATGTTTATTTATATATATATATATATATATATATATATATATATATATATATATATATATATATATATATGTAAATGCCAGGTTTTTGTGACATAAAAATGAGACCACAATAAATCATTTCAAAACTTTCCCCACCTTTAATGCGACCTATAACCAGTACAATTCAATTGAAAAACAAAAA
>NC_056745.1:414407862-414585362 GCF_019279795.1 Protopterus annectens | reverse complement strand
CACAAAACCAAACTGGGTGGGAACCAGAATTTAGACATTCCCTATATCCTTTTTTATTAGGTCCATGATGATGCCTTCCATAGCTTTGCATATCAGACTCGTCACGCTAATGGGCCGATAGTTCCCAGGGTCTGTAGTCGCTCCTCCTTTGTGGAGAGGGATAACTGTAGCAGTGAACCATTCAGTAGGAACAAAGCCTGAGGTGAGGCTGTGATTGAACAGGGCACACAGGTGAGGTGCCAGTTCACTCTCTAGTTCATGTAGAACACATCCAAGGATATTGGCAGGTCCCATAGAAGCCGTATTCTTGGCCTTGGATAGTGCTGTTTTAACCTGTTCAGCAGTAATACTGGGTGCCTGGCAATCTACTGGTATTGTGATTTGTCCTTTGGTGGGGGAGAGAGGAGTAAAGTTAGCACTGAATCTGTCAGCCAGTATATTGGCAATATCTGTTGGCTTGGCATAGGAGGTACCATTGTGCAGTAGCTCAGAGCAAATCTGGGTATTGCTGTGGAGATTCTTTACATAACTATAGAAGGCCTTGTGGTTGTCTTTACTATCTGTTGCAATTTTGTTTCCATAGCTAGCTTTAAAGGATTTGATGAAAGATCTCAACTTTTTGTTGAGGCTGATAAGGGAGTTTTTCCAGTCTTGGGACTTCTCTTTATTCCACATCAGTTTCCTCCTTCTGTTGTAGAGTTTGTTCATGGCAGGGGACCACCAGATTGGCTTCCTTTTTTTGGAGGAGAGCATCTTAGTTCTATTGGGTATGGCAAGATCCATGCATTTGTGTACATGTTCACACAGTGCATTGGTGTATGATTCGGTGGTCATGCAACTATTCTCCATTTGCATGGGTGCCGGAAGTTAGCCACATCTATTTTTAGGAGTACAAAGTTATCTTTGGAGAAGTTTTTTATGGTGGTTACAGGGCGGGTGGAAGGGATGTGGATTTTCCAAGGTGATTAGTTTGTGGTGGGGATCTAACTAGGGAGGAGTTGACTAATGGTGTAGAGCAACGGTCACCTATGTTTGTAATGACCAAGTGAAGGATGTTGCTACCTCTAATGGGGGTAAGAATGAGCTGGTCCAGGGCATTGGAATTAATGAATTCCAGGGAACACTGGGCAAGTATATTGGGTTGTGAGAAGTTTTCCCAGTTAATGGCGGGGTAGTTGAAGTCACCCAGTATGAGAGTGTTAGGTTGGACCCTAATATTCTCCAGGGTGCTTAGGAACATGGAGTGTGAGTTTTGGGACATGGTTAGGGACCTATAGCAGGCTATGACCTGAATTGCTGTCTTACCCAATGTTAGCTGCACCTCAAGTATCTCTGATGTGTTATGTTGGGCTACCAGTCTGGAGGTGTGCGCATCCTTTATGAATATGGAAACACCACTGCCATTGGAGCTTTGGTCCAATTTCTGGGGCTGAAAGGTGTAGAATGAGTTATAGCCTGGAAGTGCAGGGGTGCTTTCTGCTGCCTTGAACCAGGTCTGTGTTACAGCACAAATGTCAATGTTCTCCATTTTAAGGAGTGCTTCGATTGAGTGCATTTTGAGATTTAGACTTCTAACGTTGAGAAGCATGACCCTCAGATTGTATTTGTTTGTAGCTGTTACAGTGGTAATTTGGTCTTTGGAACACCATGTAAGAAAGGCAATATAGGGGTGGCAAGAGCCTTGGCCAGTATCCAAAAGCCCAAGGGTGACAGATGTAGGCCATCTCTGGCAAAGCATTGAGGTCTGTCAGTCACATCAACCCAGGCAGACAGATACTGGATCCCCTTAGAATGACACCAGAAACGTAGACAATTGTTGAAAACAATCATTTTCTGCTTGTACTGTGATATCATTCTGGGTGATGATAGGAAGTTGCTCAGGGCTAGGGTCTTACTCACCTGGGCTACATAATCCGAGAGTGCCTCCATGTCTCTTTTCATGTAGTCCAGCGAGGTACTTCTCAGCTCATTCACACCCACATGTACAATGATAGAGTCATATTTGTACCTGTTCTTGAGGGACCTGAGTGCATGCGTTATGTGGTGGATCTTGGCATCTGACAGGCAGCTGACTGTTACTTTCTCCTTATTCAACCTAGTGAGTGGGACATCAGTGTGCCTCACTATCGACTCACCTATGACTAGTGTGTTGGGCATGCTGTTTTGCCTTACGGGCTTTGGTTGAGTGGCAAACTGTTTAAGAGAGTTATGTGTCTCATGATTAGTGTTGTGTTGTGGGGGTCGATTTGCCTTGGAGGTTTCTGCTGTTTGGGTAGATTTTTATTGAGAGCCTCCGTGAAGGTGGGTGTTTACTTTGCATTTTTATGTGAAGGCAGTGCTGGTGCATGTTCTGGAGGGCTATGTGTTCCATGTAGTGTGGTGCAAGTGTTGACCTTCTCCTCTTGACCAACTATCCCAGTCTTGGCTGGAGAGTGCATGGCTTCCAGTTTGGATATATAACTGCATCTCTTGCAAGTCTGAGTGCTGGGAGGTAAGAGGAGATGGTTGTCAGTGTACATGATGCAGTTACTACATTGCCTCAGGATGCCCAAGTTCACCAGATTAATAGGAGAAAGCACAGGGAACTGACCTTTAGACATGTGTGGAGGGGTGAGGATTAATAAGTACTGGAGCTGTTTCCTTGTAGAACGTTTAGTGCTGGTAGCACTTTTCTGTGCAGCAATAATTGCAAAATAATTGCAACAAGAAGTCTGGTAAAGTGTTAGACTAATAAGCTAGTAAAAGTGCAAGAGATGAGAGAACTAGTTTTGTTCTCTAAAACAAGATCAGACACCAAGAAAAGCAATCTCTAGCAAATTAATAAATGCAGCAGTTCTGTTGACTATCAGCAGATTAAGTGCCAAAAATATACTTATATGCTGTCTATATCCAGATGTCTATTGAATCAGTCACAACTTGGCCACCAAGAGCAGCTAAGATACTGATACATATATATATATATATATATATATATATATATATATATATACATATATATATATATATATATATATATATATATATATATATATATATATACATATATATATATATTTATATATATATGGATCCCATTCAGTTGATCGAGTTTTCAGAAATGTGAAGCTTTTGAATGGAGATGATGGTACAGAAAGTATTGGGAAATTTATCTTTTCTTCACTGTAGTGCTCTCAGAGTTAGTATAAAAAATTTGCAAGGGGGTGCTTGGGAACTTGCCCCCCTGCATAAATGTAATAAAAAGTAGATTTTTGTGTTCGAAAATATGGTCTCACCCATATGAATTTCTACCTTCTGAAAACTCAGTCATCTGACATAGATCCATATATATATATATATATATATATACGTGTGTGTGTGTGTACTGTATATATATGTGTATATATATATATATATATATATATATATATTTGTATTTATATTTGAACAATGTCAGTATCTGATGGATTTTAGATCTTCTATACCTTTCTGTATTGATAGAGATACAGAGAGGTATAATTAAAGCACATTGTTCTACATACTTAGCATGGATAAAACTTCCTGGTGAACCACCACAGCTAAAAACTTTGTTTATTTTAAAAATATAGAGAAAACATAAAAGACTTCCAACAAAAGAGAGCTCTAAATGATTAGCACTATCAGCTATTCAGCCTTCTTCAGATCGTATTCTCCATAGCTCTCCAACTAAAGTTAAATAACAAATCATGTCCACATGTTGCAGGCAACGCCTATTCATTAACCAATCTAAAACCATAGCAACTAATCATAAATTTTTAGGGATAACAAGCCTCCTCTACTCAGCCTATAGTAGGACGTCTGTTCTTTAGTATTGGTTTAAGCGGAACCATTGTATTAGGCCTGGGGGGGGGGCGATCAGCCCTTACTTTCACTATCAACTCACTTTGCACATTTCAGTGCAGTTCTTTATGTCTGCACCCCTTGAGTCTATAGCAATACAATCTAAAGCTTTAAACATAAAGCTATGATCAGGATAAGATACAACGTGGTCAGCCAGCACATTCTTTAAATCCTTGTGCTTAATATCCCTCAAATGTCGCATAAGTCTGTCCTTCAAACGCTGGTCTGTTTTTCCAGTATAAAACACTGAGCATTTTTGACAAGTTGCCAGGTAGACCACATGCTGGGTATTGCAAGTTGCACTATCTTTCAACAGGTGATTAATTCCAGATACAGGATGTACAAAAAGACCGCTGTTGTCTATAGAGGGACAAGCTTTGCACTTCCCACATTTGACCGCTCCTTTCTTCTGATATACATTTTTCTGTTCAAAGCTATCCTTGCCACACAGCAGTCTTTTTATATTCTTTCTGTTCTTAAAAACAAACCTTGGTTGTTCTCCTACAATATTTTTTCATTTTTGCATCTTCTGTCAACACTGGCCAAGACCTTCTGATCACATCACAGATCTTTTGGCTAGCTGTACTATATGTGAAAATACATTTTAGACCTTGAGTCAAAGTCCTTTCTTTGGAGGCAGTAGCCTCAACTCTGGGGATAGTTTTTCCATTAAAATAGGGCTGACTTTTATTGGACCTTAGGTCCTGTTGTGTACATCTCATAGTAAGATCTCTATTGTGGTAACCTCTATTCCTCAAATGTTTATAGTGGGTAGCCTACTCCTTTTCAGAGTCAGCATCTTCAGTACAGAGCCTAGATATATGTTGCACTTGATTTTCCATGATGTTTTTGAATATGTAACCTGCATGCATACTATTTCTGTGCAAGTGGTTCTTCCATGTGACTTTTCTATGTATTTTCGTTTGTAGACCTAGACTAGGGTGCAGGGTTACTTTAACATCCAAGAAATCAATCTCTTCCTTTGAATAAGTTATCTTAAATTCAAGGAAATCCAAGGTGTTTCTCAGATATTCTGTGAACCTGTCAAGTTCTCTTTCATCTCCTTTCCAAAGGACAAAGATATCATCTACAAAACGGCCATAATACACCAGATGTCCAAACCAGGAGTTGATGGAATTCAAAATTTGATTCTTTTCCCATTGCGCTAAGACTAGGTTTGAACAACTATTAGTGCAAGGGTTGCCCATAGCTACCCCCCATACTTGCCAAAAATAGTTATTCCCATAAGCAAAAATGTTATTTTCCAGAATTAATTCCAGCAGAGAGCAAATTAGATTGTAATCAAATCCTGTTTGTACAAGACACTCTCTAACTGCTTCCACTTCATAGCAATTAGGTTTTACTGTAAACAGACTATTGATGTCCATGGTTACCAGAATTAAATCTGAAAAACTATGTCTTTGATTTTCTCAGACAAACTTTCTAAGAAGTCCCCTGTGTCTTTTATAACACTATCCACCAACGGTAGGACCTTCTTAAGCTCATTTTCAACATAAATGGACAGTGGTTCGGTTATCCAGCCTCTTCCTGTCACAATCGGTCTCAGCGGGGGGGGGGGGGGTGTTATCCAAGGTCTTGTGTATTTTTGGTAAACCACTGATACTAGGGATGGTTGGATACTTAGTTAAAAAAAATGGAATAAATCCTTAGATAGACATCTCTCCATTAACAGATCCATAACAGTATTCTGAAATATTGCAGTCATCTTATCCAAATCTTGCTTCTTAATAATTGTATATGCATGTACATCTGTCAGCATTTCTTGCATTTTATTTCTGTACCAAGTGGAGTCCAGTATCACAATGGCCCCTCCCTCGTCAGCTGGTTTAATGACAATATCTTGGTTGTTCTTAAGTTTGAATAGTGCTTCCTTCTCATTAAATGTCACGTTATAAAACTGTCCACTTATCTTCCCTTCTCCTCTAAACTTGCTTACTTAATTCACACACAAGTGTAAGAAAAGGTCCACTGTAGGATAGTTAACAGTCACAAAGGTGCTCGGCTTCTTGTGTACGCTCTCTTTGTTATAGCTTTCATTCCCAAAAATCATTTTAAGCATAATATTTCTCCCAAAAAGTTTCAGGTCTGTGACAAATTAATTGAGATCTGAATGTTGTGATGGAATAAAAGAGAGACCTCTGTTTAGAACCTGTATTTGCTCTGGACGTAATGAAATCCGTGAACAATTAACAACCAGATCACACTCATCATTTAAAAGGTAAGTTTTTTCCTTTTCCTTTCCTGACTGGATGTCCTCGGATTCCTGTGGTTCTGTTGCTTTATAAAAACCGGTAGCTGATGCATCAAGGGAGCATGTACTGCTCCTTCTTTAGGTTTAGTACCTACAGAGAGATTAGCCATTGGTTCCTGGCTTGTCACAGTACTGCTAGAATTATTAGATGACTGGTTGCTATACATTGCATTCTTAACAAACCAAGCCTGTCTACCAATTTATCTGAAGATGTAAACAAAATCTCTACATAAAGATGGTGGTTTTTGTTACTGCCATTCCTTACATTGTAACGGATTTATAAAAGGCTGTGCCTACAGGTTGTTCTTGTTTTGTAAAAAGTTTTAAATACTAATTTTTAAGCATGTTTTGATAGAATGTAGCTTTAGATCATCAAATTTGGTTCTGTTTTGTGTTGTGCACCACACTAGCCTATTGCCATTGTGCAAGAGTAAAAGAACTTGCTACAAACCCATCTGTACTTCATTTGATTGGCTGCATTTGTAGAAATGCCTATATGACATATGAAACAAAGGATCTGCTTTAAATCATCAAATTACCGTAACGTTGACTTACATAACAGTGAGACGATATCAGTAAATGTTTAAAAGAACAAACTCACGAAACTAACCACTGCTGAAAACAAAATCCGAAGCAAATTAAACCCACCAAAGTGGGGGGCTTCACCCCCCCACTCCCACTATGTGGGAGGCTTCACCCCCCACCCCCCCAACTAAATATAACAAATCCAAGATCACATTACAGAGGAGAAAAGGGCAAAGTTCTCCATGGTGGCCAAGTGGATAGTTTCCTGGAATGGCGAAATTTGCTGTTCCAAGAGTTCGTTCTTTTAAACTTTTGCTGATGGTAATTTGACGATTTAAATGGGATCCAAAACAAAATAGCTGTCAATCAGGGATAAACTTGAAAATTTTATTGCCATAACCTTTATTTACCTCATTTTTAGTTTTATGAAGAAGTGAATTGAAACATGTACAGCTTTAACAGCTATCTTAATAAAAGGTTTACTCAGAAGTTCAACATGAAGATTGTATTTGTTTAACTTTGCAGAGACAATTTGGCATTACAAAAGAAAACTGTAATTCAGTTTTTTTTTCTTTTTCCCCATGGTATCCTTTCCTTTTTTCACTATTATTACCTTGTTATTAGATTGGTAGTCAGGTGGCATTCTTTAAAAATATACTGCCTGTCTGCAGTGTCACAACTCTAAATTTATGCTCCACAGATAAAAAAGAAGACCACATCTTTTCAGGGCTCTGATACAAGTGAAATAGATTCATAGGTTCATAGGTGTTTACTAGGCTAATGACCACGGGGGCCTTTTTAGGCCAGGCCATGCATCCCGAATCTCTGACAAGTTCTCATACCCTTGATAAGTGTTAGCAGGGGCTTGGGAAATGAAACATTTACAAGCTAGGGCCTAGATGAACCCTTTACAGGTTGCTTGTGTCCATTAAAGACATAGGTGCTGAATCAGCAATGAATTTCCTGTTCCCCATCCAGTTGTCCAAGTTGCATTGAATTGGGTTATGAAGGAACTCTGCTTCACATGGATGTGGAGCCTGTTTAAAATGGGTAATTTTATTGCTGTTTGTTTTGGGGATATGCAGGATGTCCATTAGTGTGGGGTCTGACAATGCCCTGTATGTCAGGCATAGATCTCTCCTCAAAAGCCTGTAGGAGAGATAATACAGGGATAGAGCCTTGAGGCAGTCTGCATAGGACATTTTACTTAAGCCCTAAATTCTTCTAGTGAGGAATGTCTGTGGGCATTCCAGTTGTTGGATATTCATGGTTAGGTACATACCAAAAGGGGCATTATACTCCCTGATGAATTCCAAATTCAGTGGAACAACGACTTCCTTGGACTTAGATGCCATACCTTTTTTTATAAGTTTCGCAACACAGAATGATTTCCTCATTACTGTAGATACGTGATGATCAAAGGCTAGATTACTATCTATGTGTGTCCCTAAGTCCATGACTACTGGGTCAACTCGAAGGGGTGTGTTGTCAATACGATAGTTACTAGGGATGGATGACTTCCTGAAAGATACTATTATGCATTTCTTGGCATTTAGTTTTAATCCATGGCTCTGATACCAGTTGTTTGTCTGTGTCAGCCACTCCTGGAGAGCATTTGTGTCAGTGTGAGATGCAATGACAGCTCCTAATTTGCAATCATCTGTAAATTTAGTTAGCCAGACACCACTAACATTGGCCTTGACTTCAGAGAATTAAATGCCAAAAAGGAGCAGTCCAAGGACTGATCCCTGAGGGACTCCACTTGTGACTGGCCTCTTTATAGAGGTGGACTCCCCAGTTGTAACTTCCTGGGTCCTGTCTGTGAGATAATGGGCTAGTCAACTGGTGACATACAAGTTTGTACCTGACCTGAGTTTGTTAACAATGCCCGAGTAGGCTATTGTGTCAAATCCCTTGGTCAACTCAAGGTAGGCAGTGTGAACCATTTTGCCCTCATCCATTGCTTTGGTGACCTTCTCAAAGAAGTCCACCAGGTTGAGCAGGGATGATCTGCCCTTGATGAAACCAAATTGGGTTAGGTCCAGTGTCTGGAGGTTTACTATATCTCTGTTGATCATCTCCATGATAATTCTTTCAATGACTTTACATATAATACAAGTGAGACTTATGTGTATGTAGTTTCCAGGGTCTGTAGATGACCTACCTTTGCGCAGAGGGATGACTGCTGCCTTTCTCCATTCATGAGGCAGGAAACCTGTTTGGAGGCTACAGTTAAACCATAATTCTAGAAGCCCCGATAGATCATGTTTCATGTCTGGGCCCACTGATGCAGTGTTCTTGGCCTTAGAGAGAGCATTAAGGACCTGTTCCCTAGAGAAAGCGGGGGGGGGGGGTTATATCTGATGGTATTTTCTGAGGGAAGGTTGAGGTTGAGAGTGGGGTAAAGTTGTAGCTGAATTTATCAGCCCGTGGATTTGCTATATCTTGTGGCTCAGTATAGGTGGCTCCATTTACAATGAGCTCTGCACACAATTGTGTATTTCCTTTGAGGCTGCGGACATAGCTAAAGAATGCTTTGTGATTGTCCTTGGCCTTAGAAGCTAAATTCACCTTAAATTTGGCTTTGGTGGACTTTATTTGTTATCTGAGATGTTTGTTTAGTTTGATGAGAGTGCTTTTACCCTGCTGGGTGCTGCACCTCCTAATTTTTGCCATGATTGTCTTCTTTCTGTTATACAGCCTGCTGATTTTGTGATTTCACCAGGATGGCTTGTTTTCTGAGTTAGCTCTGTACTTCTTCCTGGTGGGTACAGCTGCCTCTTTGCAGCTATTAACATGCTTGTACAGGGGTTTTGTAAACAGTTCTGCATAGCCATCAGTGTTCTCAGGGTTTATGGGGGCTTGGCATTTTGCCAGGTTATCACTTAATAGCAGGAGGTTAGCCTTAGAGCAGTTCCTCAATATTCCAGGTTTAGCTGGGGGTCCAGGTTTTATTTTAATTTCAAAGGACACCATTTTATAATCTGACCTTACCAGAGAAGACATTACAGTAGGGGGTGTGCAGCACTTTCCCATATTAGTGAGGACCAAATCCAGTATGGCTGTACCCCTAGTTGGTGTATTGACTATCTGGTACAGGGAGTTTGTGTTTATAAAATCCAGGAATTTCTGTGCCTGTATGTTTGATGTCATGCATAATTCCCAGTTAATAGTGGGATGATTAAAGTCACCCATGAATATGGTATTGGGCTGGATGCTTAGTGTTTCTAATATGTTATGGGTTTCTTGGGTCATAGAGGGGGACCTATAGCTGGCAAGGAAGTGATATTGAATTTTGCCTTTGGTGATTTGAACATGGAGCAACTCAAGTGCATTGTTCTGTTTGACCAGCCTTGAAGTGTATTTAGTTTTGATGTGAATAGAGATACCTCCACCTTTAGTCCCTGTCTGTGTGTAGTTACTGGTCTAAATGTCTGGAAGGCATTATAACCCTGCACTGTTGGTGTGCAGTCTGAAATGCCAGTTAAAGACTTGTTATGATAGCTAACAAATTGATAAAGGTACTTTTCACTCCATGTGTTAGCAGCATTTTTGTGAAGCAATAAACCTTCAAGTCAAACGTACGTATATGTAACCATAACAGCAATGCATGCAAAAACATGATGATAGACAGCATGTAGCATCACTGTAGCCCCGCTCCATCACACTGCAAAATGTGTGTGCAAGAGACCAGATGGAAGGGGAGTAAGGCTAGGTGTATCGGAGGTGGGTTCAAATTGTTTTATCATGGTGTGGATGGGAGGAGAAATGGCGTAGGAGTTATCCTGAAGGAACAGTATGCTAAGAGTGTTTTGGAGGTGAAAAGAGTGTTGGATAGAGTGATGTTTATGAAGCTGGAAATTGATGGTGTAATGATGAATGTTGTTAGTGCATATGCTCCACAATTTGGGTGTGCGATGGACGAGAAAGAAACATTTTGGAGTGAGTTGGATGAAGTGGTGATGACTGTACCCAATGGTGAGAGAGTGGGGATTGGAGCAGATTTCGATGGGCATGCTGGTGAAGGGAACAGAGTGGATGAGGAAGTGATGGGTAGGTATGGTGTTAAACAAAGGAATACAGAAGGTCAGATGGTAGTGGATTTTGTGAAAAGGATGGACACGGCTGTGGTGAATACATATTTTAACAAGAGGGAAGAGCATATGTGACATACAAGAGTGGAGGAAGATGCACACAGGTGGATTATATCTTATGTAAAAGGGCCAGTCTGAAGGAGATTGGAGACTGTAATGTAGTGACTGAGGAAAGTGTAGTTAGGCAGCATAGGATGGTGGTTTGTAAGATGATGTTGGTGATCAAGAAGAGGAGGAGGAGTGTGAGGCCAGTACCAAGCATCAAATGCTGAAAATTGAAAAAGGGTAATTGTGAGGTGGAGTTCTGGGAAGAGTTAAGACAGGCACTGGGTGGCAGTGAAGAGTTACCAAATAGCTGGGTAGCTACAGCAGAGCTAGTTAGGGAGACGGCTAGAAAGGTGCTTGGTATGACATCTGGACAGAGGAAGGATGACAAGGAGACATGGTGGTGGAATGAGGAAGTACAGGAGAGCATACAGAGAAAGAGGTTGGCAAAAAGAAGTGGGATTGTTAGAGAGATGAAGAAAGTAGACAGGAGTATAAGGAGATGAGGTGCATGGCAAAGAGAGAGGTGGTGAAGGCTAAGGATAAGGCATATGAAGAGCTGTATGAAAGGTTGGACACTAAGGAGGGAAAAAAGGACCTGTACCAATTGGCTAGACAGAGGGCCCGAGCTAGTAAAGATGTGCAGCAGGTAAGGGTGATAAAGGATAATGAGGGAAACATACTCACAAGTGAGGAGAGTGTGTTGAGCAGACGGAAAGAGTACTTTGAGGGGATGATGAATGAAGAGAATGAGAGGGAGAGAAGGTTGGATGATGTGCAGATAGTGAATCATGAAGTACAGTGGATTAGCAAGGAGGAAGTAAGGATAGCTATGAAGAGGATGAAGAATGGAAAAGCTGTTGGTCCAGATGACATAGCTGTGGAAGCATGGAGGTGTTTTAGGTGAAATGTCAGTGGAGTTTTTAACCAGATTGTTTAATGAAATTTTGGAAAGTGAGAGGATGCCTGAGGAATGGAGAAAAAGTGTTTTAGTACCAATTTTTAAGAATAAGGGTGATGTGCAGAGCTGTAGTAACTACAGAGGGATTAAATTGATCAGTCACAGCATGAAGTTATGGGACAGAGTAGTGGAAGCTAGGTTAAGAAGGGACATGATGATTAGTGATGAGCAGTATGGTTTCATGCCAGGAAAGAGCACTACAGATGCGATGTTTGTCTGAGAGTGTTGATGGAGAAGTGCAGAGATGGTCAGAAAGAGTTGCATTGTGTTTTTGTAGACTTAGAGAAAGCATATGACAGGGTGCCTAGAGAGGAGTTGTGGTACTGTATGAGGAAGTTGGGAGTGTCAGAGAAGTATGTAAGAGTGGTACAGGATATGTACGAAGGTAGTGTGACAGCGGTGAGGTCTGCGGTGGGAGTGATGGATGCGTTTAAGGTGGAGGTGGAATTACATCAAGGATCAGCTCTGAGCCCTTTCTTATTTGCAATGGTGATGGACAGGTTGACAGAAGAGATCAGACAGGAGTCCCTGTGGACTATGATGTTTTCAGATGACGTTGTGATCTGTAGTGAGAGTAGGGAACAGGTGGAGGGAACCCTGGAGAGATTGAGATATGCTCTAGAGAGAAGAGGAATGAAGGTCAGCAGGACTAAGACAGAATATATATGTGTGAATGAGAGGGAGGATAGAGGAATGGCGAGGATGCAAGGAGTAGAGGTGGCGAAGGTGGATGAATTTAAATACTTGGGATCAGTAGTTCAGAGTAATGGTGAGTGTGAAAGAGAGGTGAAGAAGAGAGTACAGGCAGGATGAAGTGGGTGGAGAAGAGTGTCAGGAGTGATTTGTGACAGATGAGTACCATTAAGAGTGAAAGGGAAGGTCTACAAGAGAGTAGTGAGACCAGCTATGTTATATGGGTTGGAGACAGTGGCACTGACAAAAAGGCAGGAGTTAGAGATGGATGTGGCAGAGTTAAAGATGCTAAGATTTGCACTGGGTGTGATGAGGGTGGACAGGATTAGGAATAAGTATATTAGAGGGTCAGCCCAGGTTGGAAGGTTTGGAGACAAAGTCAGAGAGGCAAGATTATGTTGGTTTAGACATGTGCTGAGGAGGGATGCTGAGTATATTGGGAAAAAGATGCTAAGGATGAAGCTACCAGGTAACGGGAAAAGAGGAAGGCCTAAGATAAAGTTTATGGATGTGGTGAGAAAGGACATGCAGGTGGTTGGTGGGACAGAGCAAGATGCAGAGGACAGGAAGAAATGGAAACAGATGATCCGCTGTGGCGACCCCTAACGAGAACAGCCGAAAGAAGATGATGATGATGATGATGATGAAATTACAAAGAAACATTGAGCCAGTGACATTTGGCAGGGTACAGCTAAGAAAAACTTCCAAATACTTTGCATTTTTAAGTTACAGTAATGCAATATGCAGCAGATTTGAAGTAATTTAGAATCCTGAAAGGACGTTGCATTAATCAATGCAGAAAATGAGAGAAGCAACCACTTGTCCATGTTTTCTGAATATTGCCATCTTTCCCAGCATTGAATGGTGAATGGAAGAGTCAGTCCTCTCTTGCTCTGAAGGACTCCCTTCCCACCATCCTTTACACAGAGATTTCTCTAATGCATGGCCTTCTTTATCTTGTTTAATTCTTTTTATTTCTGTTAATAAGTCAACCAGTATGTTCTAGGTATGGGTGTAGCCATGCATATACCTTGTTAGCCACAGAATACAAATTACTTTTTTAAATAGATAACAATTTATCTAAGAAGGTAGCATCAAATGTCTCAACTTCAAAGTTATAAATAAAATTAAAACAATTCACAAGGGTCTGTAATGAGAATAACTGCATTCTGAGAAATGAGTACTTGCTATATCACTAGCTGTTATTTATTTATTTATCTGTTTGTTTGTTTATTTATTTACATTTGTTTACTCGAAAAGTCCGACTAGGCCAGAAGCCCATTTTCAGCAGAGGCCCGGGGGGAAAAGCTCCACAGAAATATAAGCAAAATACAACAATTGAATAGTACAATAATATACATACAGTAAGATGCAGAATGCACATAATCTAGTTAGTGTATACAAAGAAGTATCCAACATAGTTTTCTAGTTGATACAGGTTCAAAAAGAAAAAGACACAAGCATTTCAATGAAGATCACTGTGAGAAAGGTAATGTTAGTACTGTGTACATATTAAATAATAGTTATGAACAAATGAGATTTCCTATAGATATATATAAGTCAGTCAGGTTTGGTTCAGGAGCAATGCCAGTTCTTGGATAGATGTTCACATTGTAGTATAAATAGTAGTATAAATAAATAAATAACTCATTTATTCAGTTAAAGTTGTCTAAAGTAATAATTTTTGTCCATTTGCTGCATCTTTAAATCTGTATTTAGGAAATATACTATACAACAACAGCAAAATCTAGTTATGCCACAGGAGCACATGAGTTGTTTGCATATGTGAAGTTCTGGCTACTCCTGATGGGGGGCTATACAGCATACGGATAACATGCATGCTGGGTTTCAAAGCCAGTAAAATACTTTGCACTTTTGTTTTTTTTTTTGCAACAAGTAATACACGATGTAGATAAAGCTGTGTCCCCTACAGAGATTTAAGATTGAGTCTCACCAATCCTAACCAATTATTATGTGGTCTTGACTTGGCCCCCACTATTCACCTCTTGAGCTTTTCTTTCAAGGTAAATTTCTTGGCGTTTATGTCTTGAACACATAATAATATACACTAAACTCTCAGTTAACCAGAACTCAAGCAACCAGCACTCTCAAGCAACCAAATCGAAGAAATACAGTACAATTTTCATGTGTTGCACTTTTTGCCCCCCCCCCTCAGAAACATAACTTACATTTTTAGAGTTTTAGAGTTTTAAAAAGAAGAGACCTCTCTCCCCAACCTGAGAACAAGTCAAACCAAGCAAATAGTATAGGGTGCAGCATTAGTCAGGCTTATTTTTAATAGTATCTCTCAAGCAACCAGAAACTACAGTTATCTGGGATCTACAAATCCCCATGGGTGCCGGTTAACTGAGAGTTTACTGTAGTTATGATCAGAGACACAATCATAATCTTCTTTGTGTAAAACATTTTCATAAATCTGTATTTCTGAACAGAGAGAGAAATATGAGAGAAGTCATTGAATTTTGCCCTTTTAAGCTGCATTTTCCAGTGCTGAAATGGTAGTGCGTCAGAAGTACATAAAACAGTAATTAAAATGTTAGCTCTGGCAAAAATATCCATGTACTGTGGGACGCTGATGCATGCAGTTGTCAGACCTACAAGGACAGTGGCTTATTAGATGATGCACTGTTGATTAACGTGCCTTTAAGGCTACTTGTGAGCTGTTTGTTTACTGAAGTGTAGGTGAGAGTCTGGATTAAGACAGGAGAAATGAAACAAGACTGAATGCCTTCAAATCATTTCACTGAGACAATATTTACTCTTCTTTCCATAGAATGGATTCAAGGTCACAGCATACATCTGTAGGCAGATGTAAAGCCAGGCACATGTCATTGCTGACATACATTTGACGGCCTGAATTCAAAGGAACTTCAATGGAAAAAAAAGAAGAAAGAAAAGCTTGTGAATATATTAAAACCAATACTTGAATGTTAGAGCCACTGCATTGTTTGAATTAACTATATTCTTTGTGATGAGACCAATAAGATAACTACTACAAAAGGTCATTTAAATGAACAAAATAGCATTTATATTAGCCTGGCATGCACAGAATAACAGTGTTAGAGGTAGTGCAAGGCTGACCGAAAGCTAGAGAGAGAGAGTCAGTGGTCAAGGGAGAGACCACAGAAATATTCCATTTACAAGTTATCATTTTTGTACATGTTACATAACTAGGTCATTTAGGGGTTTTCTGTTATTTTGTATTATTTTTTTTTTTGTAATTAAATAAAAATCAGGTTTGAGGCCCAGGCATACCTCTCAACTGTCCAGATTTCACAGAATGTCCAGATTTTTTGCCTTATATTTTTGGTCTGTTCCTTACAAAATTTGCATTTTTTTTTTTAGCAAATCATTGGAATTGAAGTCATTAAATAATACCTAATAATGACATATTTGAGATTCACACATCCTTCAGAAAATACATAATAATGCAAAATGTATTATTCTACCAATTTCCTAAGTTTATAGGTGTAATATTTAAAATCTGTCCCTATTTTTAGACCTCTGTCCCCCAATTATTTTTGGCTTTGTCCAGATTTCTTGCATTTAAGGGTTGAGAAATATGGCCCCAGGAGGCCCACTAATGTAAATGGGCAACTGACTGGAATTCATGGAAGTCATTGACCAGCTCTGAAGTCTTGAATAAAAAATAATTAAATAAGTTAGGCTAGGATATGGAGAAGACGAATAGTGGAACAAGCTGAGAGGTAGAGTGGGAACTAGAAGAAATGGGTATATTCATTTGCAGGGCAGTAGACATTAATGAAACAGTGTAGCTCACTCTGGTGTGGTTTGTATACCCTTTGGAGGGGTGCTTCTAAGCAGTGTTCAAGCCATGCCAATTTATCTGAGTTTCACCTTGAAATCACAGTGAAGATAGCTAAGCAGTTCACTGAAATGAGCAATGTCTAGTGAAAGGGCAACATTTAGATTAAGATCCCTGAGCTTTTTAAATCTGTTCTAAACAAGGTCAATGAAGTCATTGTCAGGGAAAGACTTCCTAGAAAATGTATCTTTGTTCTTGCTCTACCCCAGGATACAGTACATCACTAAGTATGACCAGGTTCCTCTTCATACCTTACACCTCCTTACTCTACCTTCTTGACTCACTTCCTTACTTCAATCTATTTTTTTCCCGACTCTCTTTCTAAATATTCCATAACCCTGTTTTTTTCTCTCACTTCATATTGCAGTTCCTGTTTGTATTATACTAACTTACCTTTAATTTCTCTATAAAGTGGCTAGAATTTCTCTAAATATTAAATCATTGTTATATAAGTTGTATCTATTCTTAATCAATGTTTTCATGTTATATCTAACTTGGTCTAATTATTTAAACTGTAGATGTTTTTGTCTTATGTTTGAAGATTGTGAAATTATGGTTCTTAAAATGTTTTTGGAATACTTTGGAGTTTTCTCCCTGGGTTTCTGCTAAAAATGGGTACCTACCCAATCAGACTTTCCCAGTAATCAAATGTTATTTATTTATTTATTTATTTATTTACTGAAAAGGTACACCCTCATCAAAATGACCTCCTTTCAGATTTCTTTAGGGTGTCTTATATCATACCATCTATATCATTTTATGAGGAATGTATTTGACATGTATATACAGCTTTCATGCTAATAACTAAATGCAGTCAATAATGCAGCAGTAATTTTCTCATACTAATAATGATAATTGGCTGCTTAAAAATCATGGGCAAAGAGCTTTATATTTAATTCATTGGGTCTTCTTAACAAAGAAAAATCCAGTAATTGTTTTTCATAATCAACAGCTCCTCATTCACATGGAGACTACTACCGACCAGTATATATCTAATATCAGCTTGTTTCAAGCAGAAATAAGCCAATCATGTTGAATTTTAAACCCTAATTAACTTTAGAGAATGCCATCTACTTCACTGGTGAATGCAAAATAATTACCATTAGAATTCAGTGTAGTCCACTTGCTCTGTACAAAGGAGTATAACCCTTAATTCAAAGATCACTATTCTTCTATATTTCATAAATTGCATATTTTCTCACCACAGACCATAGAACTCTCCCACTGAGGCAGTAGAATAACACTGTACTGACAAACAACACATCACAGCAGAGCACACATTACTTCTCATATGCTACATCACATACTTGAAATTCATTATCACAAAATTGTAAACATTATCAAATGATAACTAAGTCTAAGGTAGCCATTTAAGTTATGCCATCTTGCTAGTTCCACTAACATGGCAGGACAAAGCTACAACTATGAGCCAGCAAAGCCAAGTTTGATTGAGTTAACATTTTTATTACATATATGAACTGCATACAACAAAGAAAAAAATGCATAATTAATAGAAAATATTTGCTATATAACACATCTGACTTGTTCTTTGGAAGGAGTGATACATGCAATTTTTTAGGAGAAACTAAAGACAAGGGAAATAAAGGAGGTTTGAATGCACTGGTGATGAAGGAATGAGTTTATATCAAGCTGTATTGCAAGACATTTCTTAGAGATTAAGCATAATTTAACAGATTTTTCATTATTGTATTACTACAGAACCTATTCCATCAAAGAGTTGAATTGAGCAATGTTTTTGTATAGGCAAACATATCTATGTAAAAAGATCATACATATAAACCACTGAATCTGAATGTGGGCATAAACTGCAGGCATTTATGTGAAAATGGAGTACAGTCACTTCAGATTTTGGATGGGGGATGGTGTAATTGATTGGCTGAATTAATGAATATAAAAGAAACATCTTGTTAGGGAGGTTGTTTGTCCTACGTAAAAGCTTTTGAGCTGAGGTACCGATGGATTTTATAAGTGTAATAATTAAGTTTTAATGGATAAAGTTTTTTCTTTTGTTTTAGTAGAAACATGTCTGTGGCTTGAGATTGATATTGATAATTTAAGTTGAGTTAGTATCTTGATGGAGAATCGGAATGCTTTTCAAAAAGTCTTAGTGAATGAAAAAGATGTCAGTATAGAAGGAATGGTTAACTCAGATGACACACCTGAAAAATCGATGTTGAAATGTATTGCTAAAATCTTTAGCAATATTTGAGGCCTTGCAATACCAATGTGTTCCAGTGGTCTCCTGTTTTACAACAGTCAGTAAAACAATATCACAAATAACGTTTGCAGGAAATTAGCTTACACTGTGATGTGTTAACTGAGAATTCCCAGCCATGGGGATAGTACCTAGGGGGTTAAGGATTGATAGGCTGCCCTGTAATAAGGATTTTGTGATAAAGGAAGCAATGAGTCAAGAGTGTGAAGCAGCATGTGCAGATATTTGTGCAGTTACTTGGCTATAAATCTTGATAGATTTGTATTCAGAAAAAAAATGTTAGTTGAAATTAAACAACTGTCTGATGGCTAATATACTTCACTGCTGCACTCTGCATTTATGGAGGTAGATCGATAAGCAACATATGGCCACCACATGAAGGAGTAAGAATTAAATAAATTTAAAAAGAAAACAAGAATTCCAGTGGACTATAAAGGACTACAAAAAAATGGCAGATTTTTCAAATGACAGTGTGCATAGGAAAAGAAGGGGCACACTATGAATGAAAAAATCCAGCTTTCAAGGTTAGAACTATGGCCCAGAGATGTCATTTGTCAGCATCTTCAATGTCATAAGACAAAAGAGAAGAGTCCCAGAATGAATGGTTTGCATATGCAGTGGTAGTTAATGCCAGAAACAGCCCCTGTCCCCCACCCCATATGGAAAAAGCAGAAGTGGAGCACAAGTCTTGTTATGTTACTAGCAGTTTTACATGCACTTCGTGGAGGGGCAAGTGACACTGAAGAGGCATTGGAAGATGATGTACTCACTGGGGTAATTCCAGCAGGATACCGTGCATCCTTCAGTAACTCGTTTTAAACATTAACTACCAAATTTGATTTACAATAAGACTCGTTGTGGACAGTATGATATATCCAGTTTATCGGATTACCATTTGAAAGATGAGCATGAATCACTGTTTTTGTAGTGAATGATGTTTGTTCTCATGGTCATTTCCAAGTGGGTAGATTATGAAATTGATTGGTTCTGTGCTGTGCAAAAGTTATGTATAAAAGGTATATTTTCAGAAAATAAAAAAATGAATTTGGTTCAGAAATAAAACAAGACGTAGTAGCCTGTCATATTTTCAATGTATTCCAATATGGAAGAAATAGAGGTGGAGGTAGGTGGTAATGAGAGTCAGTTACATGGAATTTATATTAACATAAATAATATATACGCAAACAAGGGAAGCTGTTTCATGACTCTACTTCATAATGCCGTAATAAGTGTATGATATCATGTAATGTTATTAGAGTTTAACAAGACTATTGAATGGTCAACAAAATATAATTTGAGTAAAAAATGAATTTGATTCTCTCCATCAACTACAACAGGATGAAATAATAATAAAGACATCAGATATTGGTTTAAATTCTATTACAAATGTTTTAGATTACAAATCTATAATCCGAAGAACAAAATTGGTCAAAGCCTCTACAGCTACAACCCTACCATTGTTTGGAACAAACTCCTACTGGAAATTAGATCACTTAAACAATTCAAAGAATTTAAATCAGCCACCAAAGATTACCTAAAAAGTCACTGGTCTTGCCACTGTACTGACCCTCCATAAATTGTCTTCCTCTCCTACATAGCTTTCTGTCTGCCCTCATTGGTTTTATTTCTGTTATGTGTCAGCTGTCTTACTCATCTTATCTAGGTAATTACCTGACACATAATCTTAAAAATGTTTCTATTTATATACTACCTGTATGACCTTCACTAGCTGTAACTACCTTGGCTGTACTTACAAACTTTGCATACTGTTTTTGCACATATCTTAAGTTAAATGTCATCTAAAACTCCATAAATAGTTTTTATGTTTTTTAATGTTCCACCTTGAAAATGTTAATGGTTTTTGTTTATAACACTATTTTCATTTACAGTTTTATTGTAATGTGTGGAGCTTTTCTCCCCAGGCCTCCGCTGAAAAAAGGCTATCAGCTCAGCCAGACAAACCCGGTCAACAAATGTAAAATAAATAAATAAAGTAAATAAAATGAAAAACAGTGATGCAGTTTTGCAGGTAAGTAGGTACTACCACAGCAATTATAACATAACCCAGGAGAGGCATTTCAGGAGAAACTATTAGCATTACTGGATAAAGTGGTACAATTATATTACATTAGACCAAAATAAATTAAAAAAAAAATCATCTGAAAGGACCATTGCTTTATAACATACCAAACAAATTGCTAAGAATTTGAATAACCCCCAGTTAGTCTATTGCAGCAAATATAGAAGATTTCTTGAAAAGCCTCAAACAAGCTATAAATACAGTTCTATATTCATATGTATATAATTATTTGTATTGGACAGTAGTTCTATTGAGTTGTTAAACAAATTGAGTGCTAAGAAAATTACTTTAGGCTTGGTTTAGATATAAGGAATTTATGTGGGATCATATCCAATTGAAACTGGTTAGCTGGCTTAAGTATGGTACTAGGGGGATAGTCTGCAAAGTATTATGTAACAGAATTGGTTGAATTTCCATAAGTATATAATTATGTTTTGTCTGGTAGAAAATATTATTTATGGCTATGAGGAGCAGTGCTCTGAAAGGGATTTGTCCTATTGTAGCAAATTTGTCCTTGGTCCATTTTGAATGCATACATCTGTCCTTGCAGATATGAGAATCTTCTAATCGGTGTAATGGATAATGAAAATGAGAAAAAATAAAGGGTTTGTAAAACATTTGCAGAGAAAAAGTATGGCTTGGGGTTTACGTGCAAAACAGAACAATATGCAGAATTCTTAGATACTAATTTGTTTGTAGAACTTGTGTATTTTAATGATGGTAAGTAGTAAGAAACCAGTACATTTAAATTTCCAACATGCACAAAGTGATCATCCTAAAAGGCCAGCTGATTCTTTGTTGTACACTCTACTGACAAGGACAGAATGCTTATGCACTAAGGTACAACATTTTAAGAAAGAGGTCGTGTACATAATTAAAAAAGATATTTAATAAGAATTATACAAAACAAGAAGTCATGCAAGCAGTAAGGAGGCTGTATTTAATAGAAACAAACAGAATGGACAACTATACAAGCACAGACATTCTGAGGGGCAAACAAAAAGTAATGACTAACTGACATCTATTTCTGTGCTTGCACACAGTTATTGCCTCCCAAGAATGTCATACAGTATAAGAAATAAATTAATCAGTTTAATTAAATGAATGAATTAATTGCAGTAATTAACAAGAAAAGCCTCTTATGATAGATACTATTTATCTCACCTGAATGATTTTGGACTGACATTCCAGAGGCTTTTATGTATGCAGTAAAGGTTTCCGCTATGACTTATTGTGGCATTTTGAAGCAGTGGCATGTCTGAGCATATATTCAAATGGTTAAAAAAATTAATCCAGCAAAAAACAAAAGTAAGCACTTTTGCAAAGGGCAAGACACCCCCCCCATATGTGTGTATAGGGGGAATAATTCCCTCACACCATCTGAACTTAAGTGCATTAATTCAACAATCACGCAAGCATGAAGAAGAGAAAATTTCCCAAAAAGAAAAGGGTCACTGTTTGGCATATACTTAGAAGGGTCTATATTAAATTCTCAATAGCCGACAATGTCGAATCTGACATTGTTGCCACGAGAATAGCAAAACTGCAGAACATCGAATAAGTAAACGGAAATCTCTGTAAGGGGAGATTTTTGATTACCTCAATGTAGTGCGATCTCTGAGTTGGTATATTTAAGTAGCAGGGGATGTGGGGGGTGCAGGGGGGCTAACACGTTTAGTTTTTTTTGTTGTTGTTTTTATTTTTTTTTGCTGAACATTCGATGTTTTAACAGTTCGATTACTAAAGGTCGACCTTTAGTGATTCTATTAAATATTGAATGTTCTAATATAGACCCTACTTAGAAGCTGAACTATCCCATAGAAAGTGTTGATTGGGGAATGAGTTTGGTTTTATCAGGCACTGGTTCCTTATCGAGTTTGCACTTGACAAGTAGAAGAGAGGCAAAAATAAAAAGTTGTTTTAATAGCTAAAAAAGTGATCTGTTTCTTTTAATCCCATGCAGCTATTTCAAAAAACTGTAAATAAAACTTTGCAATTATGATGAAGAAAAAATATTTAATTAATCTGTATAGATAAACTGTCATGTAGATATAGTGGATTCTGAGCAAGTTGCCAATCATACCTGGTGTATTATCTGTTCAAAACATGGATACCAAGAAATTCACCTTGGGAATGCTGCTCAAGGTATGAAACTTTGCATCCGTGTCAAGAACACGTAATAAATGGTCATGATTAGAGACCCGATCATAACTCTTTGTACTGCATGTAGATTTATCTGATTCGTGTTTTACTAGTTACAGGGGAAAAAGTGTTAAGTGTTTTGTTGGCTTTCAAATTATTAAGCACTTAGCAAGTGCTGCCAGAAAGATAGTGTAAGAGATTCTGTTATGTTAGAAAAAGTCAGGGATACATTACTGGCACAAACAGCAGACAGAAACAAATCTAATTTGTATTCTGCCACTGTCATTTAATGGTCAGTACTGACAAATTTAACTGCCTAGCACAATACCTGATCTTTGTAATGGAATCAGGGCTGCTTAACATTTGTTAGGATCGGGTCTCCCTCTGCAGAAGTGCTTAACTGATTTGTCTTTTTTTGGATATTGGAATGTAATCACCACACTTAACGCACTACAAATACTGCAAGAATCTATAATTCTGTAACTTAATCACATTGTGCGTACTTCAAAATTACAGCTTACATACCTTGTTAACAAATGTAAGATAAAATAAAATAGCTATATGATTAATAGTACGTTCAGCCAGTGTCTGCTACAAGTCATTAGAATCTCTTGTGTCTGTTTCTATGGGCATTGTAATATTCTATGCCTTCTCTAATTTTAATGCTTTCTTGGACAGCATTCTTTCTTTTATACATTTATCAAGAATGCTATAAGCAAATCTGCATCTTAATGACTTAGCTATTTCCCAGTCCAAACCAAGAATGTTTTGGTATTCTGCACAAATGTATCATGTAAACACATTTTCTTTCTTCTGTTCTGGAATTCTTTTTTGCTGAAATTTATATTGCTGTGCAATCATTAATGGTTTGAAATTTTAATTGTTTTGCAAAGTCTCTTCACACTTTGCAAATATTTTCGTTTAGCCTAATCCAGTGCCAGTAAACTGTGCAGTAATTCATATGTAATTGTAATTACTGCGTTCATTAAGGAAAACTGAAATTTTCAGTGCATATTCAGTATTACTAACATTTTAATACATTTCTGTTTCTTGGTGAGGTATTCATTTTTTGCACAGTGCCATCAGACTGTAACTAAATGGAACTGTGCAATGTGCTCAAGGGCACTAAATAAACTGATTCTGTATGCAGTCATGTAGCTACTTTATCAGGCAAAATATTTCTGCTACTTTTGTTTAAAGCACTTTTATGTTTTATTCCCCCACAAAGTTTACCTTTTGGCTACTTTCTCCCCCTTTCTGGAGAATGTTTGGAATCCCTGGAAAGGACAAAAGCCCAATGCTCTGCTAATGCCCTTTTAGGAGAGCCAGTCCATCCCATTCATTCATTCCAATGGGAGCTGAGAGTTGGGTGGTAAGGAATGGGTCTTCTGAGCCCATGGAATTTTGCTGCCAACCGACTGACAGCTTGTAGTCTTTCTATGGCTTACACTCAGGCTGAGATCTTTGTGCTTCCTTGTGTAACTGGCACAACACTCCTACACTGTGAGTCTGCTTGGCTGCTTCATCGAGTGATTTTTTTTTTTTTACCCTCAAGGAGGCATGTTAATGCAGTAAGCTGAACCACCTCCTTCTGCCAAGGATGGGCTGGCCCTGATGCAGTAAGCAGAACCAACTCCTTCTCCTAAGGATGGTCTGGCCTGTTGGTCCAACTCCTTCATAATTCAAGCACAAATAATGGGTCATAGTCAGGACTTTATCACTCTAAACCATGAGGGTGAGGATTTCAGATAATTCAAATGTCTCTTGTTAAGAAAAAAAGTCACAGCACATTCCTCTACATAAACCATTAAAATATATAAATCATGCTCTACAAATTGCTTCTCATATTATAGCCTCCATTTGTCAAAAGACCACTGTACATTATTTTACAAAATTAAGATACATAACTCACACTCTGTACATTATTTCTCATAGTCTCCAGCTGTTCAAAGTCAGTTTGTGCCACGTTATTGGTAAATTCTTTGTGCACACAAAACAGTTTCCATAAATTCAGCTGGACAATTGTTAACTAATAATCCACTTTGCAGAAAACACTTTTGGCTTTAAAATAGTTTGTGCATAACAAATTTTGAAAATACACTTTTCTAATTACAACTAGTGATATGTCTCCTTGTTCAAAAATGTCACATTTATTATTAATTAATTATTCAAAAAGTACTGAAATAACCATTGTTACATTAGACCCAGCATGAGCATGAACTTTATCATCTCATGTCTTTTAGTTTATTTCTTCTCTCTTTCTTTCTGTTTTTCTTAAAATAAATTGTAGGTGCACAAACTAGTAATGAAAAACATAACTAAACTGAAAAAAACATCAATCATCATCCACAGAAAACGTTTATTGAAAATGTTCCTCTGGATGATGATTGGTGGTTTGGTTTCCAGTTTTATTGAAATATTCTTGAAATCTTGCCTACCCACATGGGCCATCAAGTGAATGCTATAGCTACATAGGATCATTGGTACTTATTAGGCCACTGATCTTTGAAGATCTTAAGTGGTGTATCCTACTAGATTCCCATTATATGTTTTCACCATTGTAGTTTATGTATGAAGTACCCAGGGTCAGGCAGAACAAGGATATGTTGGGACACTTACCTCTTGCCCCCTTCCATGAGGGACATAAGTGTTAAACTGAGGTTGGCTGTAGGGTTTCCCAGCCTGTTGTCCAAGCTGTGTTTTTTCAGCTGTGCATCATGTTTATGTTGCAAATAAGATTGCGATCACCTGATAGGTATTTATGCTATCACTGGACTTCCAAATGTGTAATAGGTCTGGCAGAATAGGGGGTGTTGAGGGTCTCTATTAGAAGCAGAGGTCTTGTCTTAGTAGCCTGTATGATAATGAGAAGAGGGGCAAAACTTTGAGATAATTTCCTAGTTTTTATGATTTAGGCCCTTGTTTTTTTTTTAAGTGAGAAAACATTGTGGTCATTCCAGCTGAGATAATTGTTTGGACAGGGAAATAACAAAAGGGGCATTATATTAAGTGATCACCCTAATGAGGGCTAAATTTAGTGGAATTATTACATCCCCTGGACCTGAACACCATACATTTAGATATCAACTATGCAATGAAACAGGACTTCCTTATAATAGTTGATATATGGAGATCAAAGAACAGCTATTGTTAACATAGATTCCCAGATCCCTGACTGTGTGATTGACTTTTGGAGCTTTGTTATTGAGATAGTTACAAGGGAAGTCATGCTTGTTGAGTGATGCTTTTATACATTTCTTAACATTTAGTTTTAGTCCATGGGTTTGACACCATCAAATTGTTTGGAAAAGTTCCTCTTGGCCGATCTTGATGTCCTCTGGGGAGTTTATGCTGCCAACAAGTTTGCAGTCATCTGCAAACATGGTCTGATGTAAACCTTTAACATTATCTTTGACCTCCAAGAAGTAAATGTCAAAGATGTGTGGCCTGAGGACTGAACTCTGTGGTATACTACTAGTGACAGGTCTTTTGGAGGAGGTAGAGATGTCCAACCTAATTTCATGGGTTCTGTTTGTAAACCATACATAGGGATTTTCATTTAAGTAGGAAAATTTATCTGTAATGCCTGAATTTGAAATGGTGACAAGTGTGAGATAAAGTATTTAACAGCTTAGATTATTAAACCAGCTATGGTGATTCTGTATGTTTAGATGCATTGAGCTATAAAACAGGCATGTGATGAGCAAGCTGGAAAACCTATATATACATATATCCAACTTATAACTATTTTCAGTGAAAAATTTGTAAATAATGCATATTAGTCAAGAAGGGTGACTGATGAATGTTAAGAATTAGTTATTGCAATCCTCAAAACAAAATAAAAAAAAAAAATATGTGTAACGTGCAAACTCTGAGATTGCAATATCTTAACAGTGTTCCCCCTACTCCAAGGCTCAGATGCCTTGTAGTTGTATACACATATAAGAAGTAGGGGAGGAGACCCCCCTCCCCAGCCAAACCTATGCTGTATGGTACAGGGAATGAAACTCTTTTCAAATTTGCTTGAAAAGTTTACATTAAGTTTCACTTTTTATTGTTAGTTTGGTTGAATCTCAGTTTATTTATTTATTTATTTTTTGGAAGTTTTGAGACTGACACTATCAGGTCTTGCACTGCTTACAGGGAGGTGGTGAGGAGACAGCTGGAATTATAACATTAATGTTCTTTGAATAGTACAAGATGAGCATGCAATGTAAAATGTAGAGATACATACGCACATGCCTTACTCATGCTCAGTAGCATCTAGATGTAATTATCCTATTATTTTTCATGTCTGAAAAGTCCTATTTTCTTGTTTTATAAACTGCAAGCAGTATAGATCTAAACTTGCGAACAGTTTTTAACTATCTGAATGATAAAATAGTTACCATGCAGCTATGTCAGTTTACCCAAATACATATTTAGTGCTACCACAGATCTAGTTAGAAAAGATGAAACTCTATATAGCATTTTTTCAGTCCTGTTATTCCACATTTTGTCTGTATGAATGTTACAACTCAGAAAGCATGGCGTCTATAAATACATTCTTGTATGCCTCAGCCAGAAACAGCATAGACTGTAATAAGACTTATTAAAGTATTTAGTAGTAAGGACTAAATCACCCATGGTGGTACTAACAGTCTAGATGCAATGACCAATAAAAGAGAAACACAATAAGCAAGGTCAAAAACTGACATGCAGATATAAAGTTTCAATGTAGTCATGATTTGAAAATTGTTTCCCTTTTTAAATGCTCCTTCCTTCATGTAGGATTCTTGCCATTTCTGAGTTACATTGATGTCTGAGCGTGTTCCTTGTCATAACAAAATTATTGTTTTAGAAGTCACATGACATAGATCCCTGCAGTAAGAAGGAACAGGTAATATCTGATTTAAAGAAAACTAGGATGTACAGTCTGAGTGCAAGATGGTAGAAAAAAATAAACTGTTGTACATGACATCCAACATAAATAATCAGCTGCAGGTGGTATCATTCTGTCTGTTACAGACAACATTTGAATGACACTTCAGGACTGCTTTAAGGTTTTTAAAAAAGATCACTGCATACAAAGACTTGGTGTTTACAGCTCTGTGGCAAAAACCCATGTGTCACAGAGCTGTAAATACCAAGCCTTTGTTTATAGTGATCTTTTTTAAAATCTTAAGGTAGTTATGCTAGGACATCCTCCATTGCATAGCTTATTAATCCCATTTTTAGCAATGGTCAGATGTCCAGTGGCTGTACTGGTCACTGTCATTTGCTTATGCTTGAAAGTGCAACAAATGTTTTCCATTAAAGTGGTACCTGTGTTACACCTGTCTCATTATAAAGAGCATTATGGTCTAGTGTTGTAAGTTTGGCAGGCAGAATTTCAAACAGAAAGTTCTGTTCTCACTGTGTGTACTAGTAGCCTCCATTTACCTTCAAATGATCCACTTGGTCTTGTGGAAGACAAAGAGAAAACTTATTATGTCAGTGGAACTATGATGCCTTAACTCATAAGCGTGTTCTGAATAAAAATTGCATACAAGTTCCAAAATAGAATATGTGAGAATAATGGAGAAACACCTAGATGACAGAATAACAGTTCTGTGCCAGTTTATGCTTTGTCTGATTACAGCTCAGACTCTCACTTTAACTGTACAGTGTGTGAGTCACTAAAGGAATATGAGTACATTCTTGGAGGTCATAGCTACTGAAAAGCAATTGTCAGCATGATACTTCTCTTAGATATCATCTTTCTCAAAAACTTGCACAAAAGTGTTCATATATGTATAATTTTCAGATAGTCCTAATCATTCCAGCTTAAGCAGTACTTTCACTGATTTGTCATGTAAAAATAATTTTTTTCATGTCAAGAAATGTTTGAATTAGAGTGTGATTTTCAGAAGACCAGAGGGCACAATAATATTACATAAATTTCTGATAGCTGGACAGTGTATGAAACTCTGTGAGGTGCAAGCTTCATAACATTTGATCAGGGTCAACCGAAGACTTCTCCAGATATATGATATGGGTATAAAATAAGCTATCTAGCTAGACTTAGAATTTGTTATGGTTTACATGCTTGCATATACATGCACACACACACACACACACACACACACACACACACACACACACACACACACACACACACACACACACACACACACACACGCACACTCATGCACATGCACACACATGCACACACACACATACTTGCTTATTTGTAGTGCAAACTATCAAATAGGATTTGGTTTATGCAGAATAAATCAAATACAATTAGCTGAATCCTATTTAGCTGACTGCAGTGTGTGAGAAAACTACTTAATCCCCTCCTGCAGGACCCAAGATAATGCTGATTCACCAGAAAAGGCTTAATATTTTTCTGGTATTTAAAATGTTGATAGATAGATAGATAGATAGATAGATAGATAGATAGATAGATAGATAGATAGATAGATAGATAAAACTGGTATTCATTTTATGTATTGATAGCCTGCCTGTCACTGTGTGAACCCACATTGTATACAATAAGTAAAGTGCCATGTACTCAGCTTGGACAGAGTTTGCTTATGTCTATAAATTAATTTGCAGTGCTGTAGCTGGAGCAAGGACAAAATTATTTGCCAACCCACACTTTAATTAACAGGTTTGCACTGTGGCTCATATCTGTACAAGTATATTCAGTGTATTTTGGGAAGTATTTTAATCATATTTTCCAACTCATACAGTACAAATGATGTTATTAAAAATTCTGTCTTCTCTACAATCATCTACCATACATGGTTTAGCTGCAATATGTATACTGCATGAAAAACAGATTAAATTATACTCTTTCTAGTATAAAATCACACTAACACTACTCTTCATGCTATTAGTCTATTTTTTTCCACACTAAGCAAAAATGTAAAGGCTATTTTTAACTACAAAATGCAGCAGAAATCCCCACTGGAAAGCAGTTGTTCTTATTGTCAGTCACTGGGGAATTGGTTGTGGGCTTTTTCTTAATATTCAGGTGTTTGCAAAGTATATTATATGAGCTGCATTTGGGGCATTGTTTCAAAGATATGTGAATCCCATCATTTGTTTTGTTTGAGTCTATTTTAGTCATTTTTGGCATGCTGACAAATAGCCCCTTATTCTGTTGTTCAATATACCTTTATGGTACAAGATAGGCTAGTACCATTTTTCAAATGCAGCCAACTACTTTACATAACGGAGCCATATGAAGATTATACTGCCTTAGGTACTTTTATTGAAAGTGATAATTATTGGCAGTAATTGTTTCTTTTTTGCAAGTTATTTTGCTCTGTGAGCATTCCTGTTTTATAATTTAAAAAATATTTCTTTATCAATGAAACTAATTGCATAAGTTGTAAATCAGAAGATAATTGAACTCAGGATTATATGGATTATACAGGATGAATTCAGTAATATATGTTTTAAAGTTGAAATTGTTTTAGTTTGTATTCTTCACGAATTTAATCTAACCATCCAAAGTACTTCCTGAAACTGTTCAGCCCATATTTTTAAATGTATAAATGTTTGTTTCCATTCTTTTGTAGAACCCTTAAAAATTGTCATAATTTATGCTTTTATCTAGCAGAATGAAACAGAAGCCCTAAAAATGGTGGTAGATGAGATCATCTAAAGAAAAAAGATCACCAGTGGTTCTATTGCATCCACCTCGTAGCAAGGACCACTGTGTACTTACAAAATTTGATCCACAGATTAAACAATTACAAAAACAAAATCAGAGATACAAGGATAATAGCATAAGAGCAGCCAGCAATCATCAGAAAAAAGATGACTCAATGAAGTCCACTTCACAGATGAAAGCAATTATCGTGACTAAATAAAACAGTGACCAAGTCTACTTGATTTTTATTGTTTTTTAAAAAATATATATATTTACTTTTGAAGTTTTGGACTGCTGTTAACTCTTACTGAATGTTTGACGTTTAAGTGACTGCTGTGATTTTGGGGAGACAAGGAAATACCCACTGCTTGCTACCCTCAGACACTGGGATTGGCTGTTCTCCTTGCATTCCAAATAATGAGATAATAAGAGCAGAGATGCAGCTATCCTGTGTTGTTACCCACTCCAGGGAGCATCTGTACTTTAACTAGAATGCAAATCGCTATGATGTCTTTACAAAATTATGCTGGGTCTGCCTCATGCCATGTTGAAGTCAGTCACAATGGTTAAATCCAGTACATTCTGTGGAAGGGTGTTTTATGAACCACGCTGTTTCAGTGGTATACTTAAGCACATGATTTTCCATAGAGTTTACTTCTTTACAGTTTCCACGCGTTCTTCCCTTATAATTCATTTTCCTTAGTGGCTGTCCCCTTGAATAACTGCATTCCAGTTATCTTGCTGTACAGGTAAAATGTGTTAAACTCTACATGACAGTTACTACTGATTTTCATCAAATGTTTATATGGAAGAGTAACACATTCAAATGTTCTTGCACTGCTGGCTCCCTGCGCATCCATATTCACGCCATTTGTTGTAGCCACTATCTTCTCTCAATGGATTTTCTCATATAACCTGTAAATGTTTTGAGGCCTCTTTCTTCCATTTTTTTTCAAACAGTGTTTCAAGCCCTTTGTTCCTTTGCATTAAACTTCGGGTCAGTCTCATTACCTTATCCACACTCTGCATTAAAGTTCCTCCATAATCCTTACATATGTGAAACAGATCAAATCAAGCTCCTCACCTTGAAAATCCTGTTATCTGCTGCTATTATTGCAGCACTTTCTTTTATGAACATTCAGTAAAACTATTTGGTACTTTTGTTTTCTTGAGTAGCACTCTGTTCAGTTTACCTCTTTGTTAAGCCTCATGCCCTTCCACACTCCCTTACTTCCTTCTCTTTAATGTACATTTAAAATGTTTTATTCCATCCTTCTGGTGTATGTTTATCTTTCTTTGGTCTAAACCTTTAAAGTTTTGATTAACTAATTGTTTTTTATGCCTCCTTCTGTCCTGTTTACTACAAGCCTCTGGCTGCTTCTTACTGATTTTTCCTGAATAATGACACATTTTTTCTTACCTATCTATCTCCCTATTACCCACCCTCACTGTTTTACCCTACCAGGAAACCCCTGCTTGTTTTCTTTTTTCTCTGTTGATGAGCTCCGTACAGTGGTGCATTGACATGTAGCAGTATATTTGGTTAGTTTCTGTTATTCCTCCAACCCGTTAAATTCTCACTGACAATGCTATAATCATACAGTTTCATACTGATATAGCTAACTTATATAGTTACCTCACCGTTTTTTTCTATGTCTGAGTAGGAAAGGAATATTTACTGTGAACCATGTGATATAGTGAGCACTTCTCCCCAACTTATTTCCAAATTCATTTCTGAAACTTTCAGTGCAACCTAATGAGTGAGAGAACATCAGTAATTCATCCTTTCCCAATGTGTGGCATTGCTCTTTCTTTCCGTACTACCTTAAAAACTGTTGTAGAGACCTATCCTTCTTCCTTTATTTTCTTCCCTGTCCCTTGTATATATTTAGATACTTCAATACATGTTAACATCCAAACAATATATATAGCATGGTAGAATGCATCGTTGATGCAACAATCTCCTGGTCAGTGTCACATGTCAGCTCACCAGCTCAAAGAACTATTGGCTCAAAGTATCAACATTTGTCTACACTGTCCTCAGTATACTGACTCCTATAGGCTCATCCATAGTTACTAGGCATGCAGTCTAGGATACCATTAGAGCCTAGCTCAAATTTCCAGTTGCCCTAAAGCAATGTTTGGTTAAGAGACTTTCTCAAGATCACACAGTTGGCAACTAAAGGCAGAAAAAGTTTAACCGTGTACCCTTTGCACACAATGTAACTGATAACAAGTCGTACCCTTTGCACACAGTGTAACTGATAACAAGTCGTACCCTTTGCCACAATGTAACTGATAACAAGTCGTACCCTTTGCACACAGTGTAACTGATAACAAGTCGTACCCTTTGCACACAGTGCAACTGATAACAAGTCATACCCTTTGCACACAGTGTAACTGATAACAAGTCGTACCCTTTGCACACAGTGTAACTGATAACAAGTTGTACCCTTTGCACACAGTGTAACTGATAACGAGTCGTACCCTTTGCACACAGTGTAACTGATAACAAGTTGTACCCTTTGCACACAATGTAACTGATAACAAGTCGTACCCTTTGCACACAGTGTAACTGATAACAAGTCGTACCCTTTGCACACAATGTAACTGATAACAAGTCGTACCCTTTGCACACAGTGTAACTGATAACAAGTCGTACCCTTTGCACACAGTGTAACTGATAACAAGTTGTACCCTTTGCACACAATGTAACTGATAACAAGTCGTACCCTTTGCACACAGTGTAACTGATAACAAGTCGTACCCTTTGCCACAATGTAACTGATAACAAGTCGTACCCTTTGCACACAGTGTAACTGATAACAAGTCGTACCCTTTGCACACAGTGCAACTGATAACAAGTCGTACCCTTTGCACACAGTGTAACTGATTACAAGTCATACCCTTTGCACACAGTGTAACTGATAACAAGTTGTACCCTTTGCACACAGTGTAACTGATAACGAGTCGTACCCTTTGCACACAGTGTAACTGATAACAAGTTGTACCCTTTGCACACAATGTAACTGATAACAAGTCGTACCCTTTGCACACAGTGTAACTGATAACAAGTCGTACCCTTTGCACACAATGTAACTGATAACAAGTCGTACCCTTTGCACACAGTGTAACTGATAACAAGTCGTACCCTTTGCACACAATGTAACTGATAACAAGTCGTACCCTTTGCACACAGTGTAACTGATAACAAGTCAGAGCTTTAGTCCTCTGCATTGACTACCAGACGCATACATTTGTATTACTGCTACATCCTAAAATGTTAATCTCAGGTACTTAGTTTTCAAAGGATGCAGTCTTTGTACTATACTCCAACATTGTCAGTCATATGTCCCTGCATAGGTTGGTACAACATTAATAAAGAAATGCAGGTCCATCCTAGAGGTTGGCCTTTCAAAATCATTACAGGATACAGTAAGACCATCATACAAACAAATCATGCATTTCTTCATATTAGGACAATACCCATGAGATAATGACCAACAAGGAAAGAAAAAACATATTGAGGAGCTAACACAAAAAAACTACACAAAACTGAGTAACTGCACAAAAAACAGAAACAAAAAGAGACAATTAACAATAATTGCTTCTTCTGGAAAAGGACTAGATTGTATAGCACAAGAACATATTAAAATAAGAATAAAGAATTACCATATAATTTAGTCTTACTCATTACTCACCTTGCTTACATCTTTGTCTTGCTTTCTAGTTTCTGTAAATAACCATAAGCATCACACCAATTCCCTTAGCTAAACAGACCCCTCCCATGTTACCCTTTGGAATAAGTGACTTCAAACTGTTGTGAGTTAGATTAGCCTTGGTCACATATTAATGGTGCCAGATCACTAATTCCGTATGTTGTATAGTTTTAATGTTATTTTGTGATCATAGTATATCTTTGAGAATCTATGTTTGACTTTAACACCACAGTATACTGACTGTGGGCAGAAATCTATTGTTTGATTTGAAAACCTCAATATAGCATCTATGAGTATGAAAGTACATTTTCATGAACAGTACAATGGGGCATCTGTGGGTTAAGTTTTACTGAGAGATTCACAATGCCCTGTATTCTTTTTTCTCCTTCTCTTTCTGCATTTAGTTTAAGTTGTCTGCATTAAAGCAAATAAATCTGTTTTCAAAGATCTTGAAACCTGCCCTAGGGAGATGAAAGCCATATTTCTAGCATAAACATAATCGAGCATACTCTTACCCTATTAGCCTATTTTATTTTTGGGAAGGTCCATTGGTATGCCTCCAACTGATGATCAACTGTTATATAATCTGCTCCCTTATCCCTGGTACTACCCCAGGGCTGGTACTGTTTGGCCATTAGGAGGATAGAAAGGGGAAGTGGAAACTCAGAATGGGTCTAGCAGCCAGCAGCATCATATATGCTGCCCTGTATGTCAGTACCTTTTCTTAGGACCTGTTGACTGCATGGTGACATTTTAGTAGCGAAGTTGAATAGGAAATGAGGCATGGCTTTTGAGGATGTGTTAACCCTGGGTCCTGGAGAGGCCCCAACTTCTTTTTCATCCTGTATGCCCAACCTAACATCACTCCAAGTACTGGCCTCCAACAGTGAATAACAAGTGATCCTAATAATCATGGTCCCTCCTTTCCCAGGATATTAGTTTATCCATGAGAAAATATTCCTTCACAGACCTTTGGTAAGATTCAATTCCTCTGTCAGTCACAATTTAGTAAAAAAAAATGAAAATATGTCATAGGCATTCATGTACACCCATTGCAATACACACTATAATATAACTCACTTGAGTATATAAATGTACATACTTCCAAGATTGATAGTATATTTCCATGCCAAAACAGTGTAAGAAGCTACTTTATGTGGAGGATTTTCAGTCCCTATATCTCTAGTTAATCGCTGTATATTAATCAGATCAGACACAAGTAGTAGAAGTAGCGAACTTAAACTTGTCTTAAGTAAAAAAAAAATAATAAAAAATATGTAATTGTACAGAATTACTAAGTATTCGAAAGTAATCCAAGCAAAATACTTTCAAAATAAATATAAAATAAATTTATTGAACGCTTTCATCCTGAATGCAAAGAGTTCTTCAGAATAATAACAGACATTCAGAACCTGGCTTAAATACAGATTGAATCCATTGTGATTGGTTAATTAATTCTTTCTCACAATTAAGCCATTTGAAAGTAAAAATGTGCCAAACGAAAAAAAAAAAGACATAAAACCTCAATAAGAATGACAATAAATATAGAAAACAAAATTACAATAATATATAAATAGACAAACAAACCTAGTTTGTCATAACATATACAGAATCTGAAAATACATAGGCTATAAGAAACCTATAATGCAAAAACAGCTTTTAACTTCAAAATGCTACTGATAGAAAGTGTTTCATTTAAACTTGGATAAACTGTAGCATTACTTCTCTGCTGCCATTGCAATTCCTTAAACTCGAGAAAATCATCTATTGGTCCACCCCTCCTCCCTAGGTCCACACAATCAAGAACTGTGAATTTAAAAGAATGGTGTTTATGTTCAAAAATGTGCTTAAATAAAGCATTCTTCAACTATTTTTTCTGTATATCGTAGAAATGCTGATAAATTCTGCTCCTTAAATTATGTTTAGTTTTTCTAACACAGAAACATGCATTTCTGACATACTGCATAATATACCACACCTTTTGTGCCACAATAATATTTTTTAAACAGTGTGATCATCATAGTTAACCAATTGTAATTTGCTCCCTTCCAAAATATATTTACACTGAAAACAGTGACCACATTTTGTCATCCTTCCTTCCTGAACAGTATAATTCTCCCTTTCTAAAAGGGTTTTCCGACAGATGTCCTTTTTATAAACAATATGTGGGGTTTCACCTACAATGTAATCTAGATCCATCCTAAAAACACTCCAGTTTTTCTCTATGATACTCCTGATATAAAAAAAAAAAATCACTATTAAAAGTTAAAATAAGTGCTTGGAAAAACTGGTCACTGTCAGTGTTTTTACTTTCACTAGGGGGTGTAGTTATCGCACTTTTCACTGTTCCTAGAAGTGGGGCAAAATGTCCAATAGCTCTCGTACACTGGACATTGTTAAAAACAATATCAAAAACAAAATCTGGATAGCCTCTCCTCTCAAGCATACACTTCAATAACCTGCACTCATTTTGAAATTCCATTTCATTGGGCACCATCCGTGCCAACCAAACACACTGACCCTTTACTAATGATCTCTTTTGATGGGCCAACTTTGAAAATTTAACAAGGTGTTAGAGTAGGTTTGTCTTTTTATATTCATTGTCATGCTTATTGAGGTTTTATGTCATTTTTTTTTTTTTGCTTGCTGTTTTTATTTTTACTTTCAAATGGCTTAATTGTGAGAAAGAATCAATTAACCAATCACAATGGATTCAATCTGTGTTTAAGCTGGGTTCTGTATGTCTGTTTTTATTCTGAAGAAGTCCTTGCATTCTGGATGAAAGCGCTCAATAAATTTAAGTTTAGAGTGACCAGCTCCTCAGTTTTCATCTTTTCATTTTTTTTATTCAATCACTAGTGTGTTGTTTTTTCAGGTAAGCTAAAAAGTTAGATAACTGTGATGTGCATTCCAACACAGATGAAATTAATGCATAAAATATGCAGAAGAAGTGATAAAACCATACTGTTGTGTCATGCAAGAGACAAATCACAATGGTTCAGTTGAATTTCATTCTGAAACTGTAGCCATCTCAACAAATGAGACTATGATATGTCAAGTAACTCATTGTTAAGAGTGAGATGGGTTGTGGATGGCTCATTTATTTTATGTGTAGTGAACATTAAAATCTGCAAAATCCATCTTTGTGACAGTGAGAAAGTGCTATTATTATGTCTAGATAACTTGTGCAGGTCCCTTATAATCCCACATAAGGCATCATTGCTATACAAAATACAGAGATTAATCGCTGAAGTTATAAATGGTCTAAGGAGATATAATAATAAAAGGTTAAACACTCTCAATTTTCCTTTAATGATAAAGATAAATATATGTTTGATCATGCAGAGTTTACAAAAGAAACAGCAGTTTATTACAAAGGTGAAGATTTAAAACTGAAGTGGTCTTGGAATTTGCAGTATCTTGCATATTCATACTATGCCTAGTTAGCATACATTGTTATGAGAAGAGATTCAGCTGTAAAAGACGTGTGAGTAGTGGGTGCAGATGAAGTGCTCACCTACTAAGCATTTGGTACTTCATCTGCTTCAGTGTGAGCAGAATCTTGTGACCCCTCTTTGCCCCTTTTCCCACTGCTATGTAACTTCAGAGTAGGTATTTATAAGTAAGGGATAGGTTCATAGGTGTGTACTAGTCTAATGGCCCTGGAGCCTATATAAGCCTAGCCCAAGAAGATTCCCTGACATTATGCCACTCAAAGTTAGTTCCCAGTGCCCCTGTCAAGCAAGGCCACTGAAATGATCCCCAGGGTAAACTTCCTATTGCCCACCCACTCATCAAGATTTCTCTTAAAGAGGACCAGTGAAGTGCACTGTGGATGTGTGGAGAAGAGAAGCTTCCCTCACTGGGAATCAAGGGCATTTGGGACATCAGCACTTATAAACATATGATTGGAATGACAGTTTAAACTGATTTGAACACATCTCATTTACTTTATAGTCTGCCACACTATAAACGTATGATTAGAATGACAGTTTAAACCGATTTGAACATATCTCATTTACTTTATACTCTGCCACACTACCAGAAGCTTTTAAGCTGCAGAACCGTTCAGATTGTGTTGTATTGCTGTTTGCTTTGGAGTTTGGTTTATTATTAGAGACTATAAACCATTTTAGCATCAGCAAGTAAGGTTTGGAGGCATAACCTAACTAAATGCAGATTCAAATTCCTGATTTTTCAGGACTCAATGGTTTTCTGCTGATTTATTTCTTTAGATTCTGTTATATTCTTTCATTGGCTGGTTGTTACTGAATGTATGTTCATGCTTTTGGCTTTAATGTTATATGATTTAGCTGTATGCAACTTTAGCATCTTCTTCGAGTATATTTTTAGTTTTGGAGTAATTTCAGCTGTTGACTTTTGGCTATAATATTTTATAGATTACTAGATATAGCTGCAGTGGTACAGCGGTAGTGTTGTTACCTCACAGCAAGAGGTTCTCCCATTCGATTCTTGGCTGGGCTAGGGAGTGCCTTCTGTGTGGAGTCTGCATGTCCTCCCTGCAGTTGGGTAATGTTCGAAAGACATGCGTGCGTAAATGGGCGTGCCTTCATTGAAGGTTGAGCGTCAAGCTGGCACCTCGGCGTTTTGTAAAAATCTACTGCCAATCATTAGTGGACCAGAGTTCCACTGTGGCAACCCCTTACCGGGAAAAGCCGAAAGACAAACAACAACTAGAATTTCAACATCTGCAGTGAACTTTGAAGGAGGGAAGATGAAATAAAAAAATGTATTTATTTATGTTTAACAGGAAAGTCCAACTGGACAGAGGTCTGTTTTCAGCGGAGGCCCGGGGAGAAAAGCTCCACATAGTGCATATGAAATACATTTCAGTACAATAATAAAGGTGATGACATACAGTAAGTGAGAAATTAGTAAAAAAGTTAGACAATAATTAAGAAGCTAGACTATAAAAGCAATTTGATGTTAACACAGTAATAATAGGCTACATTACTAGCTTAAGCATAGTAAACTAGGATTATTAACATTGCGTAATGGTAATTGTAACAACTGAAAATGGAATTTGTAACTTGATTGCATCTGGTGTGTAAACCCCTACTCAGAAGGAATGTTGGGAAATCCTGTGACTAAAACTAGAGAAAGAATAAGAGTGATCCTTTTTAAGTGCCCATGGCCCTGAAAACTACACTTTAGTTATAATCTTCCTGATGTCTAAGAAACTTTTCTGAAAGACCAAAGTATAAATGCAAGTTTCTTAAAACAAATTTAACCCTAAATGAAGTAAAAAATCAGATAAAGAAATCTTACTTAATCATGAACTGAATATAGGGTAAAGAAATTCTGTTATGGAGAGTCTTTGCAGCAAACGATAAGAAGGTTGCACACTGAATTAATAAACCACACAGAAGACTGTCATTTAAAACTAATTTACTATATTAGAATGCTTCAAATATAGCTTTTCTGAGAGAAAGTAACTGATGAAATGTACATGAAGTGCATGCGAGACAAGCTTCTCTGGCAAGTAATAAAATACAAGAATACAGAAATATAAAGCATGTCTTCCCAAGAGAAACCATAGCTGATAGATGTTATAGGTATGTTGGGAGACAATGTATGATTGAATGCTAAAATATAAGCAAGCAAATGGTGTGCCTATAGTAAAAATAAACACAGAGCAAAATGTAGAAATAAAAAAAAAATCCATCACATGGCACATTTTTCAATACTAAGTTTTTATTGAAGTGTTAAGTAGATTTTGCAATCATGAGTGGGCTATCCTTTTAGATGTTAAACCATAACCGCATCCACATTAGTTGGTGATGACACAAGTGTATATGAAAGCTCACTAACCAAAAATAAAAGGCCAAGGTCCCCTGCGGGTCAAATTAAATTTCCCCTAGTCAGTATGTATACCACCTCAGCTCCTGAAAATGAGCCATGCATTGTGAAACTAACCTGATCTAACTTAATCAACAACAATAAGTCAAAAAGTAAGAAAAGATATTTAGGAAAGTGTGGGCTAAAAGACCTGAAAGGAAATTTAGAATATTTTGCTTACATATTGTTCTTGCTAACAAAAGTTGAAACAGTACACTGAGTACAGAGCAAACTTCTGTATAGAATGAAAAATACAGAACTGAAACTAGAGGCAATGCCTGTGAACTTCGTAGTTCACAATGAAAGTTTCACTACACTGAATGAAATGGCATTCATTGAAGTTAATAAAACAATTTTGAAACAAAATTTTACAAAATAACATATAAAATTATATGGATGTGCTGAGGTGAAACTTATTTTTGAAAGACAAAATAATAGAGCTAAAGTTATTAGATCAAGTTTGCTGAGTCAAATCTGACTAGATTTAATTTATGCTGGCCAGAAAAGTTACATACTTTCTTAAAATGAATCTTAAAAACACAAACAAACAAACAAACAAGCAAAGAAAGAATTAAACATTTAGCCCCCTTCATGTTTTATACCTGTGCTACCAGAAGCTATAAGACGCAGAGCTGTTCACATCGATATTACAGTGCTACTGAATGCCAGGATCCTGGAGTACTAATTAAAGCTTCTGATCCATTAAATATGTGTTAGACTCTTCTGTCAGAATATAACAGAATTACAGTATATTGTCAGTGCTTATTGAATGAGTGGTGAGAACTGTGGAGTTGGGTAGATATACTGCACAAAATGAATACGCTGTCTGGCAAAGTAAATGGACAGACTGTGATGAAGGCTGACTTCTTGCTTGGATAAGAATATATATATATATATATATATATATATATATATATATATATATATATATATATATATGTGTGTGTGTATCTTTGTGTTGGATTATAATGTCCTTACAGTTAAGTGTATGAGAAAGCAGGGGCTAGCATATGAAAAGGAGAGAGGGGAGTGCAATACCTCAGAGAGAGCCACAGGGGACTTGCTGTCACATATAATTTATTTTGACCTTTTTTCTTGGGTGCTGATTCATTTCATGAAACAGTAATTTGAAGTTTTGTGTGCATTGGGCTATGCATCTTATTTGAAGCAGTTACAGATAAGACCACACACACACACACACACACACACACACACACACACACACACACACACACACACACACACACACACACACACACACACACACACACACACACACATACACACACACACACACACACACAAACACACACACACTCTTTCTCTCTCAACCTTCTTCCCAGTTGTAGCATACCTTAAAAAAGGCATGTACTTCTAATTTCTAGTCTACCAACAAAACATTCAGTTTCATTCAACTATTTTAAATGCTGAGCAGAGCTCTTCTATAGTAGATTGTGTCTTTTGGCTTTTCCCGGTTAGGGGTCGCCTATAGTAGAAGAGGTGAAAATGATAGCTGAGAAATATATATTTTTAATGACAAGATTCATAATGCAAAACATACGCAGTACACACACAGACATTTATGCTAAGTCTGTCTTTCTCTACGACAGAGTGTGAGAGATGTACATTTATCAATACATAGTAGTAGTAACATATTTCTGGTAAAACTTTAGGCAGATATTTTTGTTTCTATAACTAGTTCACCTAAGTGGCCAACTTATAGCTTCATTCACGAATACTGTATTGTACTGTCCTTGTAGTGAAGAACATTATTTGCTTTGGAAATCTGCTGTAATGCCCTCTTTAAGGCATTCACTGTGTGAGTATTCTAATATGTTAAAAATAAAACAGCACACATACACACACACCCGTGCACAAAGATTTTTTAAAACTTACTATTATGGTTATTTTTAAATGTTGTAAAATAAAAGCTGTTTTCTAAGCATACTAAATAAGTATATTAATAATATCATATTACATTATTGGTGTCCTTAAAAAAGAATATTCTACCACATTAATTTTGAATTTTATTCATTTCTGAATTTCCTGATAAGCTGTTACTGATAATTTTTTGGTATAATAAAATACAGACCACATCACACTGCTGAGTACTTCTATTGGAAGTATTGGAAATGGATTTTAGAACTTCATGCTGACTGTGGTAAAGCTTTAAATGGTTCTGTACATTTAAGACCTGTGCTGTGATCTAGGGCCTTACCCCACCCAGAATTAAAAGGGAGTACTTAAGGAATATTTTAACTTCTGTGTATTAGATCTGAGGAAGCACCTGTGATAGGTGTGAAAGCACTCATCTTTTTATTGTTTTTCTGTTGTTTTAATAGTTGTTTTAATAAACATGAGTTCTAGTGAAATTTTTACTTCATCGGCTGGATATACTTGTTTTGTGCTATTTGAGGTTACATGGCTCTTTTTATTATAGATGCAAAGTTTGAGGGGTTTTATCTTTGTGCCATTGTCATGTTTTTGCATAAAAATTCTAGTTGAATGAGTCAGCCAGGGGTCTTTTACTCTTTTATTTTGAGGGGGCAAAGGTATTTAAAGTATTCATGACTATATTGTTGAAATTGTTAATGACTTTGTTGAGGGTTAGGATTTTGAGTGGAGACCAGTTAAAGGATTTAGTAAATTATTGAGAGTGTTAGGATAAAAAAGTAGAAATATTTTAAGTAGTTATATATTGATGTTTTTTAGCTGGTAGGTGATTTCTCTATTGAAAAATGTAGGGTGATGGTTACTATGGGAATCAGGTAGTACCCATGGGTTAGCATATCTGCTAGCGTCAGAGACGAGCATACAGTCAAGGATAGAATTTTTATGATTTGGTTTGATTTGTCGAGTTGAGTAGGAGAATATATTAGCTGTTTAAATTCATACAAGTTAAGATTAGTGGTTGGGGTATTAGATATCACAGATAACCTAAGATAATGTTTTCAGTAGTAACATTTGTAATTATCCTGCAAAGAATTTCTTCTAATATGCTAGTATTTTTACCTGTGGTATGTAGAAAGTAGCAATATGTAACTTCTTATGCTTATTAACACTGAGACTAGAGATAAGAAGTTCTGCAGTTTGGAAGGTCAGTATGTTAGTTTTGAGTGGTGAGAAAGTTATACATTTATTGTATAAAACTACAACTCCTACCGCTATTTTGTGTACTCTGTCACATTAAATTATATTATTGTCAGGGCATACTTTTGTAATGACAGTAGTATCTGGTGAGTACTAAAGAACCCATGTTTGTAGGTCTGTAACTTTGTTTAGAGTACTATGAATGTTAATGTAGGTGAGATGAAGATTTGTGGGTGCTGTATAGGAGCTTGGAGCAGTTTGTGGGTACTGTACCGAAGTTAGGAGCATGAGGAGGTTGGAACAGTTGAGGGTGAGGAGCTGAGGGTGGGATTAATGTCACCACAAAGAATGATTTTTGAGAAGAGCAGACTGGGATTAGTTAGGTTTATTTCATAAAGTTTATGAATTTATTCCAGGTTATGTCAAAGTGAACTGAATGGTTAGATGTTTTGTATTTGAGAAGGTAAATAGCTTGGACATTAAATAAATTTGTGGAAATATATATAAAGTAGAATTTAACCCAAGTATAGCTGGTTGGGTGGTAGTGTGTGAGTGTGAATAAAGTGCCATGTAGGTAGTAAGAAGGCATAAAATGAACAGAAGAGATGTGAAGATGTACAACTATAACATAGTAGATAGACAGGACTATGGAGGAGTTAAAGGGAGATTGTAAGGTGAGTGAAAAAGAAAATAGGTTAGAGGAGAAGGGAGGAAAGTAAGGTGGGGATGAGAATGGAATTGGTTTGTTGGAGATTCCATGCAGAGTGGCCCCTTATTGTGGGGATGGAGAAATTTAAGATTTTTTTAGAGTATAGTAAGTTAGAGAAATGTACAACAAAGCATGGTGTAGTGCGGGAAAATTGTGAGTTAGATCAAGTGTTAGGAATTGAATAATTGAGTGATATGTATAATGAAAGATTTGTGAGTATTAAGTTTTGGGTCAATTTCCTGAATGAAAAGGTAATAGTGAAGGACTTCCTGTGGAGGAAGAGATGAATATTGTAAATGGAGAAAAGGAGAATAACATTTTTAGAATGTAACATGTTAACAATAGAGAATAGTAAATTAAATGCGGAGAAGTAAAGAAAAGTATGTGTGGAGATAAGGTGGCATACGATTGTAAAGTGTTTGAATGAACAGTATTGGATAATTAAGTAGCAGCACAGATTGACTAGGGATATGAGCAGTATACATTTAGATATGGAGGAGGTGGGTGAAAACTATGGGTAAGATAGGGAATGTAGTTAGTCTGAGTGTAGTGAGAATGAATGGAGTTGACTGGAACCCCTTACAGATGGAGGGATTAGCCCAAGAGAAATAATCAGTGGCAATGGAGGTGAGGGAAGGTTTAAATGGCAGTGTCTGTGCTTTTACTAATATTATATGGAAAACTGAATGGAACAGCAGAGCAGAGAAAGTTTAGAAAAGTTGCTCATGGGTCAGAAAGCCTTACATTAAAGCTAGGGCAAACTGCTCTTGTGTAAGAAAACCATACATATCAAGATATAATGGCTTTAAGAAGCCTGAAGTACATTAATGCATGAAGTGCCCATTTCCTTTAGCAGTAGTACAGCTTACCTAGTGGCACAGACAGGTGTCAGTTTATAAATTGTCTGCAGTGAAAAATATTTTTGTAGGCTGCAGATCACCCTAGATGATATGTACCCTAGATGTTATGCAAAATGACACAGGAAGATTGGGAAGCTGGTGACATTTGATACTGAGTAGAAGGGGCAATCTTGCAAGCCCAGTGGAATCTAAAGATATCAAGGTATCAGTCTATACAACATTCACATTGAAATATATATATATATATATATATATATATATATATATATATATATATATTTTTTTTTTTTTTGCAAGTGACAAATCCTTCTAGTGGAAGAAAGACAGTTTTATGGAGAACGATGTAGAAAGACAGGGAAACTGACAACTTGAGTGGAAGGGGCAATCTTGCTAGCCCTGAGCAGCTATGATCATTTTGGCATTGTTGGTGCTTGGTCATCTTAGATTAAGTCCCTCTGCACAACTCACTTACTAAATAATAGATCATGAGCAGCTCTGTTCTACTGTATTGCTTTTACTAATGGCAGAGATTCAGATCCTTTGAGTTTATTTGCTGACAGGATTTAGAGTGAGTCCCAGAGTCTTGGCCTTTGCCTCCCCATGATAGTTTTAGTTGTTAAGAAAATCAAACAAAGAAACAAATGCATACAAAGAGAACTTTGAATTAATGTAATGTACCTCAGCCAAGAAAAGAGCCCGTGGCTCAACAGATGATAGTCTTATCTTTGTGTTTGAAGATGGGAATCCAGGATTCTATTCCCTACCCAGGTGCCTGGATTGCTAGGAGATTTGTGTGCTGCAGGACTGGGATTAAGTGCAACATAGTGTGTTATGGTCTGTTGTTAAACAGGCCATTCAGGCAAGGACGTACATTAGCAGCAGCAGCAGCAGATCACAGCATAATGAACACAGAATATTTGCTGGTGCATACACATATAGTATGCTGCAGAGTCAGCACTTTCCTTACTGGCTACATGATGTTAGTGGTAATAGTAACATTGTATCTTGCAATGTTGGAATAGCAAAGCTGTTGCATATTCTCTTGGTTTAAACTGAAATTCTGTCAATGCCTGCAAGGTTAAGGTTAGGCCATAGCTCTAGCTCAGGATGAGATTTCTTTCATCTCTGCAGCCAGGCGGAGACCCAGGACAATAAGCTAACCATTCACTGTCAGGGAATGTGCCAGAATAGAAGCACACATCCACAGCACCACTGCCCATAATAAAAATAAACAAGTAAATAAATATATAAATAATCTGGGAGAATGTGACTCCCTAGGGTAGACAGGTCTACTGCCAATGACATGGGGATGACAATAATTAGGATTAAATGCAGTTACAATAGCAAATATTTCTAACCTTTGCTCATTTATCGGATTATTAGCATGCTTCATTTTATTGCAGAATTCAGTCCAAGGAGAAGATATTATAAGTTGGCATAGAGGCCAGAGAAAAGGCAGCAAAGCAAGATGAAAAGAGAAGTGATATCTGATATCATATGCATCATTAAGACAAATCAGGAAAACGTATGAATTTCTTGGTAGATCAGTTGGCATGCTTGACTAAGGAAAGGAGTCAGTGGGAGGCTATGGGGCCATATCAGTGGGCCTAATAGGTCTACAAAGAGGTTTGAAGATCAGAAGGGGTGTGAACAGGAGGTATTTTATTTGGGTTGTATTTTTTTGTGAAAGATGGAATGCACTGATTGGGCAACTAAATTCTTTTCTTGAAGATATTGCAAGACACAGTGATGACACAAAAGAGGGAATAAGCATGCAGACCTGAACAACTTAACAGCAGCAAACAGGAAGTGAACCAGAAATAGATTAAGGTGTAGAAAAAAGAGCTGCTACTGCAGCAGGGATATGATTGCAATCATGGTAATCACTTAGACACACTGGCCTCTTTCACCAGATGAAGCATTAGTTAATCATTTATAGGCTGAAAGTATGTGTGATGGTGAGTTACAGTGGTGTACTCAGCAAGGCTAGAGAGAATATTTTAGGGGCATGCTGGCCAGCCTACTGGATGAAAGCTGGAGTGCGCTGCAGGAGCTAGTGGTGCCCAGAAAGTCCCAGGACTGGGCAGGATTATAGGTATGCAGACAATGGCACAAGGGGCCTACTGAGGAGTGAGTCTGAGGACATTGGGTTACCAATATTTCCTTTCTGGGAGCCTGATGGTCCTCATCCAGAGGATGGTGTGGAGGAAGCAGATATGGGGGATGTAGGCCATAGTGATGAGCACCTATCAGGAATGGGTAACGAACGGGTGCACCTGATGGTACACAAGAAGAAGACCTGGAGGGTGAGTACATAGTGATATTCAATGTGATTGATGCCACAGGTGTTCACAGAATACATGATACTGATGCATAAGCAATAAGTATCTTATGGCAACACCTGCAGCTTTGGTTGGCAGTAACCTGGAACAAGAAAGAGCATAGTATTGGGACAACTGGGTGATGAGGCTTATGTACCTTATGGCCATTCCACTGCAAAAACCCTAGCAGCCAATGCTGGTGTACTTTATGGGACTAAGACATTCACAGATGTCTATGAGTGGTATGTTTTGGCTCTCGTATGACCAAAAATTTCATAAGCTGAAAGAACTGTACTCTGGGAGATGAAGCACATTGTCATGACTCTTGGCATAATGAACAAGTCAGTTTCCATGAGTAAGGCTACAGGAAGTGAGGCAGGCTGCCAATGTTTTTTGGGTTTTTCGGTTGTAGCTGAAAGGTTTTCTGGACCAATCCACCTACCCAGTAACATAAGAGTAAATTAAGAAAAACTGAAGTTCAGCATGCTGCTTTGGACCAACGCACACCTATGCACTCTATGCAGGCTTAGACAAAACCTCTTCAGGAACTTCTTGCCTAAGCCCCCTCCAGCTGTTCTTCAAGAAGAAACCTGAGGAATTTCAGCTGTCCCATCATCTATCCTACCCAGAAAGGAATTCAGTTAACCATTCAATAGACACAAAGGGGGTTATGATTTCTCTTTGTCTAATTACTCCAAGACTTTTGGGTTTCTAATACCATGACAGGAATGGACCCCATTTCCAAGTTAGGGTATAACTAAAGTTCATGAAATTAGTATTGTTTTAATCTTTGATGTCAGGCAAAAGTGCTGTTCTCAGTATGTGGAATGTTCCTGAACTGAATCCATCTGCAACTCATATGGACTTATATGTATTGGGAGCATATCTAAGTATGGCTGTAGATTATTTTTTATTAGACCTATTGCTTCTACTACTATTGGAACTGTCTAGGTATCTTTTGTCCACATTGTTCTCATTTCTACCTGCAAATCCTGATATTTTATGACTTTGTGTCACTCTGAGTGTAAGACACTGTAATCACTAAGTATAGCAGTTATAATGATCACTGCTTCTTTTGTAATTTTTTTCATTGACTACTATATCTGCTTTTCTCACATCTATTTTTGAGCTGTTGGTATTGGGTGATCCCATGTGATATAGACTTCATCATTCTCTATAATGCTTTGTGCTTCATGTTTCCAATGCTTCTCAGCTACTTCTGTATTTCAATGTTTGCACAATCCCCAATGCAACAGTCTTGCCACATTATTCTGCCTTTCAGTGTATAGGCCCTCTGTCATGAATGCATCTCCCCTAGCAAGAAGATAGGTGCAATACGCACCTAACAAGAAGATGTGTGGATGTTTCCAATTCTTTTTACAGAACCTACAATTGTCTGTTTCTTTCACATGTTCAATGGACTTTATAAACCAAGGTGTACTCAGTTTGTTATCCTGGGACACTGATATTAACCTTACATCTCTTGGTTTCAACTCACATGTCATTAACCATTCCGGAATCAAATCCTGATCAACATGAAGTTGTTCCAGGAGATCTCTGTACTTGCCACTATATTCATGGCTTTTCCACATTTCTTTCATTCTGGTTCTTCCCCTTATATTCTTTCCTTTGTTTTTTGGTGCATTCAGTTGCTGCCTTATTTTTATATATTTCTGGTTTGATTTCCATTCCCACTTGATACTGGAATGCTTCTGCTAAACTAAGCAGAGAAGTCTTCGCAAACTTCCTCTTCTCATGTTTTGAAACTTTCACTGTGTTTGGATCTGATGAAGTCAGCAAATATGATTGCAGTCCCATGATTGCAGATGTATACATCTAATCAACTTCAAGGGAAACCATACCTCTTTCAGAGAGACAAATGTATAATCTTGACGTATGTTGACTATTATATATCGTTTCATAAAGGTGAAGCATTTTTCTTGTTATCCTGTCCAGCTGATTCAATTCCTTTTGGGGACAGTCAGTCACACCACAACTAAGTTAGAACAGGAAGAGTAAATTGGTTTATAGCTTAGACTTTATTCTTAGATGCCAAGGCTGTTTTCATCAGTCTTCTGAAGTATTCCTTACCAAGTTTTATTTTCATTTTTTCATGTTTTATTGCCGATCATTCATCAATTCCAAAATATTTATACACTCTGCCCCACTGAAGTTCCTTTACATAACATTCCTGTCCCACAGTTTTGTAGTTAGGCAGGGAAGAGAGGGGCAACTGCCTTGTACACAAAGTATAGAGGATGTGATCACCTGATCCTGATCTGTCTTTCTTTAATGAAGGCATTGCATATGGGGTTAAATCTGAGCACTGTAGCACTTTGTGTGTAGTCTAAACAGTAGCAACTGCTTGCTGCATTGTAGTAAACAGTTTTCTACAGTTTAAAAGTTAAAAAAACAAAATCTTTTTTTTTTTTTTATTAAAATATGACTGCTGTATTTCTCTGTGCAGGCAGGTTATAAACTGTAGTATTGTTTCAATCTTTGATGATAGCCAAAAGTGCTCTTCGCAGCACCTGCAATGTGCCCAGTCTTGACTCCTTCTGTAATATGGAGTTGCATGTGTCAGTAGCATATCTAAATATGACTGTAATTTTTTTATGTGACCCATTTGCTCCCACTACTACTGGGACTGTCTGGATATCCTTACAGTGGACTCGTTTCTGCCTGCAAATCCATTATTTTTATTTTTTTTATGACTTCTTATCTCTCTGTATGAAAGATTCTGCATTCAATGTTACTTTTGTCCTCTTTTTCATGGACTACTGTATCTGGTTGTCTCACGACTATGATAAAAATTGATCCCATCTGATGTAAACTTCATCATTCTCTATAATGCTTTGTGGCTCATGTTTCCAATGCTTGTCAGCTATTTCATTATTGTGATGTTTGCATAATCCCCCAAAGCAGTCTTGCCACATTATTATGCCTTTCTGTGTATAGCCCCACTGCCATTAATGTTTCACACCCAGCAACAAGATGTGCAACTGTTTCTAGTTCTGTTTTATCTGCATTTGTCAGTCTCCCTCAAATGTTCAATGGACTTTGCAAACCAACCATAGTCCACCCTCCTGGGCCGACAATATTCACCTTTCATCTTTTGCTTTAAATTCACCTCTGCTTAACCATTCTTGCATTAGATCCTGATTGACATGAGATTGTTCTAGAAGTTTTATGTACTTGCAAACATATTTATGCCTTTACCACATTTCTTGCCTTCTCATCTGATCAATCTCATTATATTCTTTCCTTTGTTTTTGGCACATTCAGTTGCTGCCTGATTTTTGTCTAGGTCTGGTTTGATTTCCACTCCCACTTGACACTGATATGCTTCTGCTAAACTAAGCAGTGAAGTCATCTTAGTCTTGTTCTCCTTGTGTGTTAAAACTTTCACTATTTTTAGATCTTGTTAAGTCAACAGATATGTATGCAATCCCACAATTGCGGCTCTATACATGTAATCAATTTTGAGGAGGCCTATACCTCCTTCAGAACAAGGAATATATAATCGTGGTATACACTGATTTGTATATATCATTTGATAAGCTTGAAGCATTTTTCTTGTTTTGCTGTCCAACTGATCTGATACATTTTGGGGCCAGTCAATCACCTCAATATTGTAAATTAGAACAGAAAGAGCAAATGGGTGTGTGATGCCCCTGCACTGGCCTAGTAATCAAGGAGCCACAGTTCTCACCACTGGTAACTGTTAATTAATTAACAGTTAATGTTAATCTGGCAATTTCCCTCAAGAGCACACGCAGATCACAGTCAGTCTTGGGCTTTAAGAGCACACAGAGATCACAGTCAGTCTGGAGCTGGTTTCTCCCTCTTTCTCCAGATCCCCAACAAGACTCCCCACTGGCACAGCTATAGGGTTAAGATCTCAGCCGAGTGACCAAGCTAAGACCTCCAGTACCCTCTCTGTCCAACCAGTGCTTCGTGTCCCTGCCCAAATAGCTGACACGCACACACTTTGAGATTTGATTGACATACAAACACATGCAATCACCTGAGAAAGGCTGGCAGAGGATTACTAGCTATGACCCCTTCTACCCAGACTATAAGGTAGTACCAGCTGTCACCAGCCACCCTTGCTTATCAGCTACTATAAGGCCCTTACCAAAGGGTGTCCAATCCTACTGTGTAATGTTACTATTATCCAAATGGTAAGTGTGACTAAAACTTTCAAGGCTGTTTAGTGGTGGCTAGGTTTACCACCTGTCCCATTTTGCAAGGGACAGTCCCTCTTTGGGCAGTTGTGTCCCGACACAAATTTTTAAAAATGGCAAATGTCCTGAGATTTTAGGAAAAAATTATTTCCTAAATTTTATGTAATAGTTGCATAAAACAGTTATTCTGTATCTAAAATACCTAAATGTTATAAGAAACAGAATAAGCAACTAAAATGCTACAAGAATAAGCTTTTATTTAGGCAAAAAGTTAAGTTCTTTCCTTTGTACCGACCGTGGGTATGTGTTGGCCTGTAAAATCTGATGTTTGTACCAAAAATGTCCCACTTTGGCCATTTGAAAAGGTGGCAACCCTAGTGGTGGCCTGTACAGTGTCACCAAATACATATGCAAATACACTAAGAGCCTAAATATCTCTAAACAAACCAGCCACAATTAAATAATAAAAGAGCAAGACAATACTCAAACAACACAATAACTGCAGAGTTCAGAATCACAGGAAATATTTTAAAACAACATTGCAGGACAGTCTCAAATAAATACAGAAAACATCTAAACTAATATTTTCTATATTCCTATTTATATCTAAAATATGCTATGCCCTAAATTACTTACTTAAAGAGCAAGGCCAATGCAGTGCTGATGATGAGTGGATGTTTCTAGATCCAAGACAAGATATGAAATCCACACTCTTCCTCTCTGAGAGAGTTCTTAAGTTAATATCACTTATTAATGCTGGGTTAGCCTGGATTACATCACTTTTTGTCACCCGCCTTCAGTTCCCAGGATAACCAGATACTAACATCTCTGTGTTACAAATACGTATCTCTCTGATGTGCAGCTGCTAGGAAGTCACAGAGCAATAAAAACAGTTTGCATTTTAAACCTAGTAATTATTTCTGTTTCAAGACACTAAAAAGAAACTTCTAGCTCTAGACATCCTGTCTCATTCACTGAAACTGAGAGATAAACACACAGTTGTAAAACACTTTGACTCCAACTTATTTTCTTAGAGTTTTGCAAGTTAACTCTGTATGTTCCAGCTTCTACTATTAAAACATACATTTGCACAGGTATATAGTTTATATACATTTCTGTTCTTTTCCAGTAGGGTATACTGTGGGCACATTCTTGAAGCTCAATACATAACATACAGTTCAACTTACACTTCTGCACCAGTAGTTTAATATACACATAACATATAGTTTGCTTACATTTGTAAGACAACCATATGAATCATATTACTATACACAAATGACATATGATTATTTACAAAATTCCAGATAGCTGGACTGGCAGTATTTCCCTGGTGTCACAGGGTGTATAGCTTGGATTATGTTCCTAGATGTCAGGGCTGTTTTCTGAATTAATTTTCATCTTCTAAAATATTCCTTACTGAATTTTGCTTGTATTTGGTTATGTTTTATTGTCAATGTATAAATATTTTAGTTTTTTAGTGCCCTTTTGTTTTTAAGTAAGGCTAATATTTATGCATTAGAGTCTGAGTTCATCATTTGTTATAGCTAGGTTTGGTTTTATTTGGCTGTTTGTATAGACACCAAGTACTTGTTACTTGATTAACTTGGGTTCATTAATTAATTTATATAATTGAGGAAGTGATGTCATGTTATTTAAATGTTTGTGTTTAGTAGTTTTTGTATCACGTCTGAGGAAGCGGTTAACACCGTGAAAGCGCTTACGTGGAATAAACTCTTTTATTTTTAAGGCATTTGCTGTTATTTGCTGTTTTGCTATCAAGTACTGGTTATATTTTGCATTTGTTTCCATCGGTGAGCTGTGGGTTGTTTTTCTACACACACACACATATATATATATATATATATATATATATATATATATATATATATATATATATGTTTATATCAACACTGTATTTCCAATTGCTTTTAGAAGCAGGAATTCTTGTAGCCAGCCACAGGTGAAGGCACAATAGTGCAGAAACTTACAGAATTACTTCCTTTACACCACCAAGATGAAAGGCTTTGCTAAAGATAAACCCTAGGGGCAGTGAGATAGATACTGGCATTGAGCAATAACACCTTGAGGTTCTGTTGAGTTGATTTTGCTATATTTGTAGTTTTGCCAATTTGGCATTGCCTAAAAAATGCACTATGGAGACAGAAACAGTCTTAGCCAGTATTCAAAACCTTGACAAAGCAACATGGTGCAAACCATCCTTGACAAAGCAACATGGTGCAAACCATCCTTGACAAAGCAACATGGTGCAAACCATCCTTGACAAAGCAACATGGTTTGTTGACCATGCCCTCTGAAGCTGATAAATATTGAATCTGCTTAGAATGACATCAGAAAGACAGCCAGTTGTTGAAATCAATCATGTTTTGCTCATATTGTGGCATCAACCTCGGTGATGGTAATATGCTGCTCAGTGCCAGTCTCATACCAGCCTGAGACACATAGTCTGAAAGCTCCATTATGTCTCTCTTCATATAATCTGGGAAGGTACATCTCACGTCATTTACACCTACATGGACTATGATGGAACCCTACTGGTATCTGTCATGATGACTTGAGTGAATGCATGATCCTCCCGATAAGCAACTAACAGTTATCTTCTCTTTGTTCAGCCTGGTTAGAAGGTATCAGTATACCTTACAAAAGGAGTTCCCCATGATGATAGTCTTGGGAAGTGTGTTTGCTTGACTTCGGAGCTTAGCGTTTGAGGGTCCATTGAGAGTGACAGTATGTGTAGTGTTGCATGTTGTTTCTCTGAGTGCCTTTGGGCTTGCTGAGGCATAGCTTTAACAACAGGTGGTCTAGGTGATCTTTGTTGTTTAGGAAGATTATTTTTAAGTGCCTCAGCATATGGTAATCTACATGTATGGTGTGTGCCATGTGAAGTGGGTGTTGTGATTGTAGTTTCGACAACCTGATGTGAACTTATATGTGAGAGTTTAGCCTCCAGTTTCATTCTGTAATTATATCTCTGGCATATTGTGTCTGATTCTTTAAGGATTAAGTGGTTGTCAGTAAACATGAGACAATTGCTACATTGCCTCAAGATGCCTATACCCACCAAACTGGCTACAGAGAAGTTAGAAAATTCCATATCCATAATGTCCAGGCCTTTGATTTATGAGCAACAATGGGGTAGTGTATTGGAGTTAGAAGGCTATTAAAGATGCTTTGTTTGCAGAGACTAATAAGGTGCTTTACTGGAACAAATTAAGCTAAGCAGTACTAGATTCTACTAACTTTAATGTTTACACAATACTGAATTCTACTAAATTGGTAGGTATTGTTTGGATAGATAATTTTGAATTTATATTCTGTATATATGACATATATGTCTAGGACTTTGTCACTATAATAGGGAATGGGTTTGTGTGCCCTTGTGATCGTCAGTCTATATTGACTGCAGCTTATTCCCTGGGTAGGGTTACCCTTGGCAAACTGGTCTGAGAGGAAGGCCCAGAATAATTCACAATGATCCTCCCTCCCCTTGAAAATTCAGTTAAAAAATCCAAGAACTTGACAAAGTACAATGATAATAGCATTCACCCCTGGAGCTAGGTAAGGGGCTGATGTTCACCAAAGCACAACCGATGGCCTCTGACTAAGAAACCTGCCTGGATTCAGCCCCAAACTCTGCTTAAGCCTCTTTGTGCATTTATCACCTGCAAGATGAAGGGTAGAGGACTGGTGTGATGCCAGTCAAGTGGCAGGCAAGAGTAGCTTAGATTAAGATGAACTAGGTTTTGGCAGTGGTAATCACTCTCGGGACCTGAAATGTCATCTCACTGTTTGGGGAGTAGTTGGGGCATGAGTGTAGATTTAAAAGTACCCGCTAGATTTAGCTTGTCTTATTTCTACAAACATCAGGCAGATGTGGGGATATTCAGAAATACCTGGCTGAGTGCTTTTCAACTGGAGTTTATACAAGTACATCATATGGTCTCCTCAATTTGACTGTGAGTTATAGAAATGAAAACACAACCTTCTGTGTTTTATGTGCACATAACTCCTCAGAGTAGTTATATCTGTTTGAGACAATGGGTATAGTGTTCATTGGAGTATCCCCTATGATTCCGCAGTTCTGTAGGAAAAATTTAATGTTCATCTGTGCAGTGATGAAAATATTTTAGAGGAGAATGACTTGGGGTACTGCTACCCAGTGGTGCATTGTATTTGGACTTCTCTGCTTGTCATAGATTGTCCATACCAAGCTCAATGCTTGAAAACAAGGATGGACATAAAGGTACTTGATCCCTGAGCATGTCAGGCAACAGGTCCATAATTGAGTTTTTAGTTATGTCATCAGACCTGAGGAGATGTGTTATGGAGACTAGACATGGGTTAAGAGTGGTACTGAGCTGTCAAATGATCAACGTTTGGTGCCAATTTGAGAATGCTGGTGACTGAATATCCTCAGGAATTATAAAAATGTTTTGTTTGTGTCAGGGAAAATACCCATCTGATTCTTCTGTATATGATGAGTTCAACTCCCACCTCTGGCAAAACTTTTTCCATATCCATAGAAAAGTCAAATATATAGAGTGTGAATGGTCCCATTGAAGAGCTCAGTAGAGGAGCTACATAGGTGCTATGGGCAGAGGATAACTGGCACTGGTCATGGCAGTACCACAAGAACACTGATGGGAACCAGAGGTGAGCAATGCTGTCACATTGAAGAAAGAAGCCCTCCATGCAACTCTAGATTTGGTAGGAGCTGAAGAAAGTAGCAGCCACAGCAGTCATCAAAGTGAAGAGTCAAGAATGGAAAGGTTCTGTGAAACCCATAGAAATGGCTTTTAGACAGCCTCGAGGAAGTTCTGGAAAATTATACAGTAACTCAGATAGAAAGACAGGATAAGTCTTATAGGCTATTCACAGCAAGTGGTGGGAAAAATGTTGACACTAAGGGAGAACGCTGTCAATAGATGGATTGAGCACTTTGAAGAACTCCTGAATCTAGTGAACATGCCTTTAGCTGAGGTGGTGATGCCAGAAACTGATCATCAGATAGGATCCATTTAGTGGATGAGGTTAACATTTCCTAACAGGATTTTGGGAGTGGATTAAATCAATCTGGAAATGTTGAAGGCATGATTAACCGGCTTTTATACTGTAGCATGAAAAGTTGAAATAATACCTCAGGAATAGAAACTGGAAATAGTAGTCATGATTTTCAAAAAGGACACACAAGGGTATCTTATATCAGCATTGTATGTCTTGGATGGATGATGAGTGAAACAGGTGTAAGAAAGTATAACAATATTAAAGAAAGAATATGCAATTGAAATTGGAAGCAGGGCAATTGGCAGAATGCAATCAGGTTAAATTATGAATTCAGCAAATCAGCTGAAGATTCAGCTTTGTTCAGCCAGAGGTTGGAGGTCACTGTTAAAGTGTTGTTTTGCTCTTTCCTAAGGTGCATTGGCAATGGAGTTGGAAATGAGCAGCACAGGAGAAACAATGCAGTCAATTATGAGTTTTTGATTGTGTCACAAAGCTTTGCGGGAGATACAGAGTATGCGCTGTTAATCAAACTTTCAGTACACGGGAACTGCTTTTTGTATATGTTTTTCTTTCATTTTGGTTTCATGGAACTTAGAGATTAGGGAAAATGATAGTTGTAATTTGTTTGACATGTTTTCTGTTTTCTTCAACTTTGCGTGACATCAGAGCTGATGTATACAAAGAGTGTGGGTAGGAACTACTAGCATCTGCAAAAAAAAACTTTTTAGAAGTATTTGGAGAGATTTTTAGTGTCACTATTTGGCAATGCAAGTTTGTATGACTTAGATATTTTAATACAGCTAATCACGTCATTTAGGTGCAATGCAGCCTCCTGCATGAGAGTGGTGGGTTAGGAGGTGAACCCCTCCAGAGAAAAACAAATTAATTTTAAAAGTATCTGTGGTTGAATTTTCTGTCTTTGTCCATTGTGAAAAGTTTCCTTTGGCAAAATTGGCAACCACTGGAACTATATCAATATGTAACAGAATCATAAGCAAGTGCTGTATGAAATGGGGCAAATACACTCTACAATATATAGCAGTGCAGGCAAAGTGCAACGTCTAGTCCACATCTCTAGGTCCTGATGTTTATATAGTGGCAGTGTGATGTCACACAGCACAAAATGATGCACACTGTGTAATCTAACAGCTATGCCAGCCAGTGCATTTTTTAATCACAGTGTACAGCAGACATTTATTTTTTTAATTATTGCAGTTATTTACTGGGATAGTCCAGCTGGACAGAAAACTACCCCTTTTCAGTAGAGGCCCAGGAAGAAAAGCACCAGAAAAATTGCAGCACTACATAAAGAACATAGTAAACAGACAAACAAGTAATCAGCAAAGATAGAGTATAATCAATTAATAGCAGCTTAATGTAAAGAGCTATGAAACATATTTGGAAATTAACTTGGCAGAAGGAGAGAAAAGGAGGAAACAGATGAATAGTCTTTCGAGGTGAGAGAGAATGTTTTAGGATAAAAGAAAGAAAAAAAAGGGAGAGGAAGAGGTCAAGGAGGAGATTTTGGACCAATAACTAAGGATACAGTGCTTGGAAACAACACATGTATATCACACACAATGGGGAGTAAAGGGGTCACAACTATTATCATTTGCACAAGCCACATGGTGGTAGTCTACATTACCAGGGATGGGAACCACAGGTCAATAAAGGTAGAAGCAAGGTTCATTGTGAAGGGTGGTATCTGTGTCACATATGATCTTATCTGTTGTACAGGTGATGACATCATTAAAGGACCATACAGTGTGTACTTGTGAGAAAGGCACTCTAAGACTGTGCAGCAGACTCATTTTACCATGTACCACAATGGAGCACATAAGACCAATCATAACATCACCCCTGGATTCTATTAACTCATTAAGGCCATGCACAACACAAACCATCTCCATTTCTGCCTCTGCTGCAGATTCTGCCCCAATTACTGACCTGCACATCTGTTCATCAAGGCTGCATGTTGCTGACATGTCAGGAGGTGGCTGTGACAGTGGACATCACAGGTATAAACATGTGGTCCACTGTACAGTGGGTATCTATATCAGTTGCAGTGGATACATCTACCCCCTGCTTGCCCAGCAATAGCGATGCTTTCAGTCAAAGCAGAGACCTTTAAGATGGTGTTACACTACACCACGTAATTGATACAATAACAAATCAAATTCTTCTTTCTTCAGTTTGAAAACATACCCAATAAATAAATAAATACATTGTGAGTGTTGAGTTTGATTGAGGATCATGCCCTGTCATGATCTATTAGCTGAAATGCAAAATATCAGTCTCCCATAAAATAGTGAATATTCTACCTCACATGCACAAAACTGCAGTCAGAAAATAATAAGCAGATATTTATCTAAGATAAATGTATTATGCACAGCTAGAAAGTCACCCTTCCACTCCCCCTTCCCACGCATACAAACACCTACTCTCATAGCTGCTTATTAAAATCTCCTTTGAGGTCACCATTACACAGCAAAAAGCAGTACTTGATTTCTGGGAAAAATATTGCTTTTCTTTCTTTCTTTTTTGGCAAAATCAAAGAGCAGTAAACTTTTTGAAACACAATCCATGTCATTTTCTAATTCCGAGCTGAGATTAAAATTAGTCATTATTGGTCTGAGACTGAAATTAATCATTTGTGATCAGCAGTCAACCTTGGTTAACAAATTTAACAAATTCAAATAAATAAATATTTGTAAACCATAGTATGAAGTCCCATACAAGGGCTGTGTACTATGCATATGTTCTATTGACTTTGCAGGAGCACTATTCACAAAGCTGAATACCACTCCTGCCACGTTTGTGGGCAGTGGGATCATCAGTGGAATTTACATTGGCCTGTGCATGGCTCTGCCCCAGGATACCCCTACAGCCACCTCCCCCAATACACTTAAGCACATGCACAGTCACACACTTACACATATAGACACACACACACACACACACACACACACACACACACACACACACACACACACACACACACACTTACATACCAACATAGTGACACACTGTCACTCACACAGTCAAATACACTGACAATGTCACTCATGCAGAAACACACACTAAAACTTTAGACACAGACACACAGGCACTGAGAAATTGCCAGTCACATACCGACACACAGACATTATAGGTTCATAGGTTCATAGGTAATTACTAGGCTATCTGCCCGAGGGCATCTATAAGCCTAGCCAGAATGTGTTGGCTTTCGTTGCCCCCTTAGATTAGTTCCCTGTGCCTCGGTCCAGCAGAGCCATTAGTTCCCTGTACCTCTGTCCAGCAGAGCCACTGCAGTGATCCCCGGGGTAAATTTTCTGTTTCCCATCCACTCGTCAAGGTTTCTCTTGAAGAGTTTTAGTGAAGGGCTCTGCCTAATGTAGATTGGAATCCTGTTCCAAAGCATGGGGAGTTGCTGGGACAGGAATCTATCCCTCCAGCATGTCCTATTTATCATTGTGGTGAGGTTTAGATCCCTAGAGCGTGTGAATCTTGGGGATTTGTTCAAGCATTGGCATACTTATCTGTCTGTCTCTCTCTCTTTGTATACGCACACACACACACACACACACACACACACACACACACACACACACACACACACACACACACACACACACACACACACTGTCACTCTCAAAGACACACACACTTCCACTTCCACAGAGACACACAGGGAGTGAGCCATTGTCAGTCACACACAGACACAGAGATACTAACATACTTCTCTCTATCCCCCCCCCCACACACACACACACACACACACACACACACACACACACACACACGACCCCCATGACCATAGTATTACTTACGTGCTGTTGCTGGTGCAACCAATGTCTGTAGACCTCTGCTATCATGGCAGGGGTTGTTTTATAAATGTTTATGTGATGATATGGGCAAGTGCAAGCATAGCCAGCTGGAGTTTTGTAAAGAATGATATGTCCTTTGAATATAAAACTGATTTATACAAGATGCTTGTACTTCAAATGTATTAGTACCGTATGTCATTTGTACATCAAACTGGTTTGTATAGATGCTTGTGCTGAAAATTTATTTGTGAGCTTTGGTTGTATTGAGATGTATCATCAGTGCACCTTGCTGAAATGAAGAGAAATGTACGTGTATTATTGTAGCTGAATTAAATGTATATGTTTTAATAGAGGATACTGGTACAGCAGAGGTTAACATTAAGAAAAATAATGGAAATGGAAATGAGCTGTTAAATCATTAAAATACACCCCACATTGTTGAGCCGGACCAGAGACAATGGGTCTGGGGAAAAACCTTTGCCCATTAGCTCAGTGATAAGATGGGAGGCCCCAGGCACTGCCATAAACATTTGGATGTGTTGTGGCCATTTCTGCAAATTCCTGTCTCAGCTTCAAAGGGGAATACTGTGAGAACCTATAGTAACCAGATGAGGTCATTCTGCCAGGCTGTCTTGGAAATCATATTTTAGATATTACAAAGAGAAATCTCAGAGTATTTAGTATTCTGTTTGGGAAGCCTGATTAGACAGATTGCTCACCCACAGCATCTTACCTTGTGGTAGTAAGTAATTTAACTAGGGAACAGTAAAATTCTCTGAGATTCAATCAGGAATATAGTAAAGCTTAGTTTAGATAGTGGTTTTCTTTATCTGTATGCATCTGTCCATCAATGTTCTTTTCAATATTTCCTGTGATCTGAACTTTGTGATTTACTGCTAATATATATTCAGTATTGTCATTTACTTTTATTATTTATTATTAAATATATTTAAAACTTTTATTGTGACTGTTCCTTGTAAAAAGTATCTAATCTTGGAGAGTACTTATATTTATTTGGTTACACTGTGTGGGCCACTCCAGAAGGCCTAGCCATCTTGGTGAATTACTACCATTGGTATTAGTATTAATATTACACAGTACAATTGGACGCCCTTTGTTAAGGGCCTTAGAATAGCTGATTGTGGAGTGTTGGGTGGCAGTGAATCTACCTTTAAGTCTGGGCAAATCTGGTAGAGCAGGTGATCTGTACAAGCCTTTCTCAGGTGTGTGTGTGTGTGTGTGTGTGTGTGTGTGTGTGTGTGTGTGTGTGTGTGTGTGTGTGTGTGTGTGTGTGTGTGTGTGTGTGTGTGTGTGTGTGTGTGTGTGTGTGTGAAAATTAAATCTCTCAGGGTGCATGTGTCAGAGAAGCACTGGATTCACAGAGAGGGTGCTGGATGACTTGGACACTGGGCTAAAGACCTAACCCTACAGCTGTACCAGTGGAGAGTTTTATTGTGGATCTACAGAGAGACAGATATAGAGATAGGGTCAAGTACAACTGCTGCTCCCCCTGAATGAGCTCAGCTCTTTCTGTGTCTTGAGGGTGAGCCACTTTTGATTGTGTCAGTGTGCACTTGTCTGCATCTCAGCATAACCCCAGATATGTCATTACATCCAACAGTGTTGATATGGCATTATATTCTCCAGTGTTTCTCTATCCCACCAAGAGTGTTATTTCAGGGAATGGACATTCTGTTGCTCAGCTACAGTAGTAGGGTAGGGCAAATGGGGCAATTACCCTAGGAGCCAGCTATGAATGGGGTGCATTTAGCAGGTGCCAGTGGTGTGGGAATGCTGTAATAACACTGATAAATTAATGTCAATGCTGCATTTACAGCTTAGCTGAAGCACTGAAGCTCTTAATGCAAGGCTAGTTTGTCATAGTAACTGTAGGAAGCTGTTTATTACAGTTTTAACAAGGAGCTTGCTTGGAGAAGAGCTATTCAAGTTTGAGCAAATTTGTTTTGTTGTCCCTCAACTTTGAGTTGATGGGGCACCAGCTGGATCTGCACGTACATTGGTTGAGACAGCTACAGTTGTGAAACAAGCAATCCATTGCTATTCCTTGGTAGTCAGGCACTGCACTGCTGTGATTGCAGCCTGCTGCCACTCTTGTACTCCAAATGCTTCCCTTCCCTAGGTAATCAACCATTTGCTTGTTTGTGAATTGTGGGCTGTACTGTGGCTACTCATTTGTATACCAGCCACACACTTGGAGGAGTTCAGTTTTGCAGTTGTGTGTGTCCATATTCCATTGTGTTGTGGGCTGTACTGTGGCTACTCACTTGTATACCAGCCACACACTTGGAGGAATTCAGTTATGCAGTTGTGTGTGTCCATATTCCATTGTGTTGTATGGAATCTGGAAAACTTCTAGCCCCACTAAGATTTGTTAAAAAAAAAAAAAATTTTTTTTATTCTTCTATATTTTTACATAGAATTTATAATATAACTCTCTGTTATAATTATAGCTGTTTAAACTGTTTTTGATGTCTTCATTATTGCTGCATATGACTGTCTCAATGCTTTTTCTTACATTGTATGTTATTTCCTGGAGCTTTTCTCCCCGTGCCTCTACTGAAAATGGACATATATCCAGTTAGACTAGCCCGGTCAACAAATGTAAAATAAAATAAATAAATAAATAAAATAAATAAATAGCATGAGGGATGGTATGTGAATTTTAATGCATACCAGCCCTACACAATTGTACACTTTGTTTATGAATAGCATCAATTGTTCCACTTTGTCAAACTTACGTGTTATACAAAAGACAAAAGGGCTCCTAAAAGAATATATAACACTCTGAAACAATATACAAAACAAGATGAAACAGAAAATATAGTACAGCAATATTACAGACAGCACAGTATATTAAATTAAGAAAACATCAGCTGTTCATAAAAAAAAAATCTTAAAATGTCTTTCACTGCTCAGAGTTTCTTGGAAAAGCTGCTTTTTCAAACTACTTTCATTCATGTTTTCCTCCAAAATGTGGCACCTTTACTTTTATTGCAACCAAGATACCTTTCTTTGCAGGAGCATAATGTTTTCACGCTGAGTGAAAAACAAAAATGTCAAAGAGTATCCAGTGGAGAAAATATAGTTTATTATTACAAATAAAACTGAGTTTCTTTCAGTGAAAAGACACAACAGCCATACTAATACAAAATTAGCTCTACCAGGAGATAAATGGCTCAACTGTCCTACAATGAAGAACTAAATTTTATATTAAAACAAGGCATGGTAGCAAATCCTGTCTAGTTATCAACAAATAAGTCAGCATGATGTGAAATGTAGTGTACGTAATGTTAGTCAAATATCTTCAAAAACTGGAGTAAAATTTGCAAATTAAAACAGTGAACTTAGTAATGCACTGTTACCACTAAAAGTGTTTTTTTTTTTTTTTGCAGGGAAGCAATATTCCCCCACACCCCTGATGTTGAGACTGCACTCCCTAACACCAGCACACACACCCTGCTATTTAGATATGCTAATTCAGATATCACTGTACCTCAGATATGAGGGCATTCTCCAATTTTTAACTCTGTTAGGATGGTACACATTCCTTCCTAATTGCATTTAAATTTTCAGAATTTCAGGAGTTGGAGTATGGAGTCATGAACATAGTGTCTGGACCCATAATATTGTTGATTACAGAGTTCATTAACACTAGCTAATTAGCAAAAATGACAACGCACAGAATGCTCTTGTATGTTTTAAAGCAGTTTAATGTCATCACGTACTTCATATCAAAATATGTATATAATCAGGTTTCAAGAAGTATTCCTTTTAGCAGTCTTCTAACAGATATTGTATACATGGATTTTCCAACATGTTTAATTGCTGTAAATGGGTAATGGCCAAGTGACTGAAAACACAAAATTGAAGTGCCTTTTCAGTTAATACAGTTTATTGGAATAGCAGTTAAATGAACAAAAAGCAAATGTTAAAAAATACTGTTTTAAGCAGCGGTGCAAAGTGTCAACACATCCCCTTGTAGGGGAAACATTCCCTGCAGTTTCATCCCTAATGTAATCCACTTAAAGCTAAAAGGTATGTTCCCCTGATGTTGCAGTGTTTCTGCCAAGTCAGTTTTGATAAACTGGATTTCACTGACCAAGAATTAATGAAAATATCTACTAGCAAATTGAGCTGGGGTGCCTTCTGTGCAGAGTCTGCATGTCCTCCCTGTGGTTGCGTGGATTTCCTGCAGGTGCTCTGGTTTCCTTCACATCCCAAAGACATGCTGTAGGTGGATTGAACACTCTAAATTGGCCCTAGGGGTGTGTGTGTGTGTGTGTGTGTGTGTGTGTGTGTGCGTGTGTGCGTGTGTGCACCTTTTGTGAAAGTTTGGGCACCGGGCTGGCAACTTGACACCGTAAAACTCCACTGCCAATCATGAACAGACAGGTGATCTGCTGTGGTGACCCCTAACCAGGAAAAGCCGAAAGAAGAATAAGATCCACTAGCAAATTGAACATTGTTTGGCATACAACTATATGAATATTTATTTGTTTTATTTTACTTATCCTCCTAAGGTTGATCATGGGGTCAGAACTGGACTAATATATAATATTTACAAATTAGTTCCAATCATTAACATAGAACTGTGACATAGAACATATGCGGATAATATCAAAGCAGCATTCTCTGTGAGTAATACATCATGATCTGAGACTACATCCTGAGCATTTAGTTGAATTCACCAGCATTCTCTGTATTACATCATCATCTGAGACTATATCCTGAGCATTTAGGTCACTTCATCAGTACTGTTTTACCATTGCATGTGCACAGTGACTTGTGGTATGAGGCACAGACCTCTCAACTGGCCTTATTTTGAGAAACATCCCTATTATTAGGCCTGGTTACCCTTTCACACAATTTTCTGATTCCTCCTCATTCCGCATGATTTTTGAAGCTGTCTAGTACACAGAAATCACAATGCATGGCCAACATACTAGTGGCACCAAAAGTGACAGATGATTTTTAAGTGAGACCCTGGATCAGGGCACCCCCAGTAGCAGCCCCCACCCACAGCCATTCCAGTGTCCTATTACTTGGCTATTTCTCCCCATTTATCATAAACACTGTTCAAACCTGTTGTGTACAGACTATTTTCTTCCCTGTTTCTACAATGATAACAGATATTTGGATTTAATTTAAAACTTTTATTTCAAATTTTATAGCACAAACACTGCCATTTGCTGAACAACCAAACAATACAGTCTCACAGTGAAAACAGACTTAGCAGGAACAATAAACTTCTCTGACCTTGCAACTCACATACATTGACACAGTACTGAAGCCCACAGTCAAAGAAAATGCATCTGGCCAGTGGCGGATTAAGTCAACTTTTTTGCTGTTTTCAGACCATAGGCTCCTTGCACACATTTAGGTCCATGCATACGTCCATGTGTGCTTTGATTCACCTTCCTGGTTGTGTTAAATTGTATCAAATTATATTTCTTGTATAATACTGCCCCACTTGTTAGAATGTGTTTTAAATGTGTAGTTTTGAACATTTTTTCTGGTAAGCAATGAACCAAAATATATGAACTAATAATGACAAAACTACCCATTTCAGAACATTTCAACTATAAAAGACCTCTCAAATATCTGCCATTATAATCCTCCAATATCAGTCAACATGCACAATCTCTGCAGAAGTGAAAGACATCTGAATAACTTCACATTAAAGAGATCTGTAACTAATGAAGAGGTTGCTACTGGCAGACAACTTTACATTTCATTGTGTTTCATCTACAAATTCAGTACCTGCTCCCCTTGAAGAATTAATTGCCTGTGTTACATTGAAAAAAGATGGTAGTATTGCAGTAGGGAATGACTAGCAAACCAGCAACAAGTTCATAGTAGGCATCTCATCCAAATGAGAATACACTCAGGAGGGCAACACACCTACCCCTTTAAAGTGCACTGTAGTATCAGCAGTCCATCCATAGGATGTAGGTGTAGAACCCACAGCCTTCTGCACTTAAACAAAGTGCACTACCTGCTGTGCTACTAACACTGCTTTCAAATTCTGTAGCACATACACTGACTGACTGCCATTGCTAAACAAAACAGTTATACATTCAAAACAGACAGCATGAGTAGCAGTAAACTACTCTTCCCTTGAAGCTCATAATTCCTTGAAAAGTCACTGAAACTCACAATTTCTTCATCAGTCTAGTAGATGGTGTAGAGGATTCAGGCTCTTGTCTTCTGTAACCAACATAGAGTGTTTGAGCCTGAGTACGTTAGTTGACTAACCTGCCATCCTTAACTAGGGCAATACATATACACAAAGTGTGGAATGAAAAATGGCTATGCTACTGCAAGTTTAAATCACGTGTCTTTCTCATGCAAATGTAGAACATGTTTACATGAGCATGTATGTTGTATTAAAGATGCATGCATGGAAGCAGAGTGTGTGTATCTCCTTAAAGGAGGAGACACTGCTGAGACATTAAAAAAGATTTTTTTTTTAATTATGTTTGAATTAAATGTGGAAGCCTCCTAGCCAGAGCGCCCCCCCCCAGACCCCCCCCCCCTCCAGCCACCTAGGTCGCCTAGTGCTGAGTCCAGCTCTAGGCACCAATAATTTAAAGAAATTAAAAACACATCTCATATCTCCCATTTCCAGAAGCAAAACTAAATGACCTTGTGCAGTACAATTTTACAGTACAGTTTATTAAAGTCTACAAATTTTACACTGTCTCTTTGATAAGCTGCTTATATTATTGCATCACTTTTGTCACAATGTTTTTTAAACGTGTTTGTTAGTATCCCACATTCCTACTGGAATCAGTTATGTGCTATTCTGCATTCAAACAGGTGTCCAGATTTTTTGACTAAATGTTTCTAGGTTTCAAAGGCCTTTGTACCTATTTTCAATGCCTGCACATTGAGAGGTATGATGAGGCAGGAAATTACATTATAATTAATACGAATCCTGCAGAACTTGTTAAGCCTGGATGTAACAGTTGGTCACATAATTGCTGCAAACATATTTTGCCTCTGAGTGATTATACAACATTGTTATTAGAAAAACAAGTGACCTGAATAATGTTAACAATGTATGCCGACTTAAACAGCTTGGACTGCATTTATTACGCTATAGAATGTGACCTGCTTCTGTTATACAAAGTCAAAAGCAAACTATACCACAGGAAATGCCTAGAGCTTTCCGTTTTCAGTAGCCATATTCTGATGAATAAAAAGGGATGGAGGGAGAAGTAATTCATTTAGAACCACATGCGCACCAACATAGTCAAGTCAAGAGGGAGTGAAAGAATAAGGGGGTAGAACAGCAGGACTTGTCTGCCCATCACCAGACTGCATTCCCTTCACTGGTTTTATTCATTTTGTTCTACATTTAAAGACTTCCTCAAGAGATTTTGCTCTCACATGTATTTTTCATGGCAATTTTTGTAAATGCAATAACTGCAGGTTATATATTTTTTCCTGAATAGTGGCAGATAATGGTGGTGATTATGTAGTTTTCCAGAAAGTTTCTTCACATTGGTTCATTATGCCTGTAGTTTTCTGACAACAGAAAGAACATCTGTGATTTTGTAAGCATAACAATGTATTTTAAAGCCATGTCTCCTACTCCAGTTCTGTATTTTTATCTTTTTACAAAGCATGACCTTTTTTATCTGCTGCAAATAAACAACTTAAATTAATATAGATGGTACCAATTTACCAGGTAAAGCTGTCTGCTAATGCATTTCTTTTGTTAACTAAACTGTTTGTAGACAATTCTCATTTTTCTGACATCCTCTTTTGTTAGATCAAGTAATAATGAATTAAAAATCAGTACATAAAGAAACTAATTATCTTGTGACTTTATAACAGTTTCTACCACATTTAAAACAGCATTCCTTTTAGAAAACATTTGCTTAGTATTAAACTGAGCTCCAAATGTAACAGAAAATTCAGACAATATATGGGGATTATGGGATTCTGTTGTAAATGTGGGGACGGTGCAATTCTCAAAACTGTGAGAAGTGTGACTACAGGGAAATAGATACTGAAATTGATGCATCTTGGAGAATTTCTTTTTTTCTGAGATACAATAATCTTGACGTTAGCAAGCCCCCCTGCACCCCCTCACACCCCCCTGCTACTTAAATATTCTCACTCTGAGATCGCACTGCAGTGCAGGAAAGGGGAAACTCCCAGTCCCGCACTGTAGTGGGATCTCTGCTATCATATGTCGGCCTTTCAAACATTCGCTCAAATAGTGTCAGCCATATCAGTTTCAAACATTTGAAAGTTCGAACAAATGAATGGCTCCCATATATATATATATATATCTACATACATATATGATATATTATGTGAACATATTAGACAAGCAGTCTCAGGGACCATAAAATGCCAAGCCATATAAACATTTAAGTAGATAAATTTATTGAGCAGAAATGTACATATTAACCTTGGTATAAATGTGTCTACCCATCCAGTCATGAAGACTAGCCTAAAAGGTACCAAAATAGTCCTTTGTTAGAGCTGGTATGGTAATTTATTCCATAGGCTAGAAATACATTGATTTAGGATCCCATCTCTCCATCGAGCCTTTTTTATGTGCCACAATAGATTTAGTTCCTTAGGCTGGTTATTTATGGAACCACTGATTTTGCAAAGAAACAGAAGATCAAATAGGACTGTTTTTCTACAGACAAAAAAGTTAGGCACAGGTCACCTCACAGCAAGCTGTTGGCTACTGAGTATAAGAAGAGAAATGCCAATCCAATGAGGTAGTTGAAGGATTTAAGACCTTTAACTTTCATGGTTAGAAATCTTTGTGGAAATTCCAGCTGAACAATGTGTTTGGATTTGTGAAAACAAAGGGGGCTTTATGATCTCGGGATTCTGAAATTCGGTATTTCAGAATTTCGAGATTATAAAGTGTTCCTCTATATATATATATATATATATATATATATATATATATATACACACACACACACACACACACACACACACACACACACACACACACACATATATATATATATATATATATACACACACACACACACACACACATATATATATATATATATATATATATATATATATATATATATATATATCAAAACCAAAACTGGACACAACCACCACGATGTTATAAAACCAGTATTTAATGTCGAAGTAAAACAAAATGAGATAAAATAAGCGCTTTCACATGCTACACAGGCAAGCTTCTTCAGATTTCACAAACACATTTTCAAACAGTTCTTAAATACTAACTGCACAACCAAATAATTGAATAATGGATTCAATAATTGAATTCAATAATTGATTGATTGAGCAAGCAATATTTTTTAAGGCAACCAGCTCCTGGTTGAAAGCCAGATATAAAGTGAATCATATATAATGAAATGTGTGCATGTGTATCCTGAATACAAAAAATACAATGTGATAAGCAATATAAAGTAATAGTTAACTAACTGAAAATTAATAATTTAAACAAAACACAATTTGCAACATCATATTACACTATCCGATGTAAAAAATATATAAAATATATCAAAACACTATTTACTAAAATGCGTGTACTAACGTGCATCTAAACCCAGGGTATAAATTTGGGTCCTTAGGCATGTCCAGTGCTTATAATTCATTACCTCTTAAAACATTAATGGAGGGAATATTAATAATATATATAGTATGTAGTATAAAAATACAGTATAGAGATATATATGTATATATGGTTGAATCCAAAAATACATCTAAATACGTGCATCCAGTATTGGTTTAATGCTAATAGACTGGTTGAGCCCTGGTTCTACATGTGCTCTCATTCTAAAGATCCATTCAAGCTCAACTGATTCTAAGTGATTCAGGTTACTACCCCCTCGTTTATTCTGCAATATCATCTGTAACACCCTGAACCTAAAAGTATGACCTACATTTAAACTAACATGTCTGGCCAACGCATTCTGGTTGTTCATTTTCCTGATATCGTATATATGATTATATATTCTGTCTTTTAACCTCCTCGCTGTCATGCCTACATAAAACCCTGTACATTTTGTGCATGTAGCTAAATAAATTAGATTCTTACTATCGCATGTAGCATAAAACTTAGGTTTAAACTCAAACATCATGGTAGGGTGAACAAAATGTTGTTCTAATGTTATATATCTACACATATTACATCTCATACAGCAAAAAGTATCCATTTTATTTATACTTAATCTATTGATTCTATCTTTTGTGTGTTCCTTACATAATAGCCTTTTTAAATTCTTACTATTTCTATAGTTGAATCTTGGTTTATGTCCCACTATATTCAACGTTTTAGCATCTATAGTGAGTATACTCCAATGTTTGCTTATTATGTCCACCACTTTCCTATTGTCATTAGTATATCTCGTAATAAATGGGGTTATAATATCATAACTCCCTCTTGATCTATTATTTGCATGATTCATGGTGATTTTAGTATTCTCATTTATATTATCCATAATGGAGCATCTAACTTTATTTATCATAGAATCATTATACCCCCTGTCTAAAAACAGGGTGTGCAGATCATCAAGCTGTCTCTGTAAGTCAGAATTCTCTTTACATAAACTATATATTCTGACAAACTGTCCTTTTACCACATTAGGAAAGACATGTCTAGGGTGCATGCTACTATAACATAAAAGTGTATTCCTCCAACAAGATTTTCTGTATAGACTCGTGGAGAGACCACCATCCATCATCCTGGTTATTTTAACATCCAAAAAACATACTTCTCTTGCAGAGATTTCTGAGGTAAATCTCAAAAAATCAGTAGTCGACTCCAAGAAACTGATAAACTCTAAGAGATCCATCTCAGTTCCTTTCCAAAATAGTAGTATGTCATCAACAAATCTTTTATATAGTAGCACTTGTTGGTAATATGTGCTACTAAATAAAAACTCCCTCTCCCAATAATGTACCACTAAATTCGCGTAGGAGTATATATATATATATATATATATATATATATATATATATATATATATATATATATATATAAAAATGTGCAAACATGCACAAGAGCAAGCACACACACGCTTGCACACATACATGCCTTTGTTTGATAAAATGTAATAATATTTCATGGATTTTTCTAAAAACTCTGCAAAATTTGTGGTTTAATGTGTCCATGGAAGTTTAGTGTTATTCTTTGTTAATGTGGCATTATAGCAGAATCATATTGATAGATAGTTTGCATGTAAGATGGAAAAAGGGGGTCTATATTACGATGTTGAAATGGCTAAACACCAAATGGCATTTCAGCAACATATAAAGAGTGAACTAAAAGTTACGCGAATAGCCAGATCACAGATTGTTTTCCTAGGGAAAAAAATTGCTTGGCCGTCGCTGTGAATTTACCCTTTTCCCCACTGTAGTATGATCTCGGAGTTGGTATATTTAGTTAGGGGTGATATGGGGGGCACAGACCCCCACATTGGGGGGTGGGGAGTGACGCCTCATAGTTTGTAATGTTTGAGCTGGTGTGTCTGGTCTTGGTTGGCCTACTGATTTTTTTCCCTAGGAAAAAAATCGGTGATATGGCCATTCACTTGTAGTTCACTCTTTATGTGTTGCTGAAACGGCGTTTGGTGTTTAGCCATTTTAGCGTCTTAATATAGACCCAAAAAAAGATGTATGTTGGGGACTCAGACTGGCAAAGTTAAAATAAAATGAAGTGAAGAATATTACTTTAGTATCTTATTATTCTTAATTTATTTTCTTTCCCACAAACTTAAATGGTATAGCATCCAGGGATGTGATCAGTCCACTAAATTCAGCACTCATCTGGTCAAACATTGATTATAATGCCCCTTTTGGTATGTGCCTGTCTAAAATTTGACAACTTCAACACCCACAATGTTTTCTTACTAAGAAAATCAAGGGCCTAAATCATAAAAAAATAAGCAGACTATCTCAAAGCCTTGTCATCTTCTCACTGTCATACAGGCTACAGAGGCGTAATCTCTACCTTGCATACAGAGCCTCTACAGACCCTGTCTAGCCAAACCTACAGCGCATTCATAATCCAATGGGTCATAAACACCCACTCGAGACATCTAAATCTCTTTAGCAACAAAAATAGAACATGTTGGAGAAACAAATATGTAGAAAATACCACTTCTTTGAAATCATCTTCCTCTCCACATAAAACAAAGTACTTCTGTTACACTATTGGAATGTTGTCTGGATGAATGAATAGGTAACCACAATTTCATCCCTGGTTTTGTCCCTCATGGATAGGGGCAGCATCATATATCTCAACTATCCAGATTTCCACAGAATGTCCAGATTTTTGCCTTATATTTTTGGTCTGTTCTTCACAAAATTTGTGCATCATTGAGGACTGATGTCAGTATATAATAGCATACATTTGAGTTTCAGATTTCATATCCTTGAGAAAATGCATGGTACCACAAATCCTGTTATTCTAGTAATGTTTTAAGTATATAAAAGCAATATTTAAAATCGGTCCCTATTTTTGTGCCATTGTTCCCACTTATTTTAGGCTTTGTCCAGATTTCTTGTGCTGAGAGATTGAGAGGTATGGGCACCATGTAAATGTTCCACTCATCTCTTGGTTATTCATACTTAAAATGCAAGGGTTAAAATCTCAATGGAAATGTATGGCCAGGCTTCTAAAGATTCACATGGATGTAACGTTTAGTCAGTAAATATGAATTTATAAAGCTATAATTGTAGTCAACCTTTTATCTATAATGGGATGTACTGTTTACAAGGGTTTATTGCCAGGTACATTCTGGCATCACTTAAGATCTGCAGTTCTCCTTGTTCACTTTTATTTGATATATACATTCCGCATTTACATCAGTCATCCATTACTGTACCATTTAACCTGTTACATTAAGCCAGGTCTATGTCCTTTACCACTGCAATATATTTCCCCTTGGTAAAAAATCCATATCCTTTGCAATTTGTACCCATTTCATTCTTTTTGTCCCGCCAACCCATTTTGAGCCCCATGTAGCTTGTTGGACCACCTCTCTTGCCACTCTGTCTCAGGGTAAACAAGCAGCGTTCAGATCCAGTCCTTGTGCCTCTGAAGCTTTAAGGACCAGTCTGCTTCATCCATTGACTGACTTACAACACAGACTGCTTTACTGCATTTATTCTTTGCTGGAGCCCTTCTGAAGCTAAAGACACAAGAAGTAAAACACACTTTTTCTGGTTTCTGCATTTTCATCTATTAGATTAAACTTTTTACATTTTTTAAAATATTTATTACGGATACCAATGAAGCCATAACTGTCTTGGAGCCAAAGTCTTTGATAATTTATTTTGTTTATATTAGTTTGAGGCATTACATTGTTTTTTTACTGCAATATGCATGTTGAATAGTAAATAAAGGCCACCAGGACCGATGTGCAGAGCGTCTCTGATACCTTTTACTGCAGTGTATTGGTACTGTGCACCCGTAACCCATGGAATGGTATCTGATACCTCTTACTGCAGTGTATTGGTATTGTGCACCCGTAACCCATGGAATGGTATCTGATACCTCTTACTGCAGTGAATTGGTACTGTGCACCCATAACCCATGGAATGGTATCTGATACCTCTTACTACAGTGTATTGGTACTGTGCACCTGTAACCCATGGAATGGTATCTGATACCTCTTACTACAGTGTATGGGTACTGTGCACACATAACCCATGGAATGGTATGATACCTCTTACTGCACTGTATTGGTACTGTACACCCGTAACCCATGGAATGGTATCTGATACCTCTTACTGCACTGTATTGGTACTGTGCACACATAACCCATGGAATGGTATGATACCTCTTACTACAGTGTATTGGTATTGTACACCCGTAACCCATGGAATGGTATCTGATACCTCTTACTACAGTGTATTGGTATTGTGCACCCGTAACCCATGGAATGGTATCTGATACCTCTTACTACAGTGTATTGGTATTGTGCACCCATAACCCATGGAATGGTATCTGATACCTCTTACTACAGTGTATTGGTATTGTGCACCCATAACCCATGGAATGGTATCTGATACCTTTTACTGCAGTGTATTGGTACTGTGCACCCGTAACCCATGGAATGGTATCTGATACCTCTTACTGCACTGTATTGGTACTGTGCACACATAACCCATGGAATGGTATGATACCTCTTACTACAGTGTATTGGTATTGTACACCCGTAACCCATGGAATGGTATCTGATACCTCTTACTGCACTGTATTGGTATTGTACACCCGTAACCCATGGAATGGTATGATACCTCTTACTACAGTGTATTGGTATTGTACACCCGTAACCCATGGAATGGTATCTGATACCTCTTACTACAGTGTATTGGTACTGTGCACCCATAACCCATGGAATGGTATCTGATACCTCTTACTGCACTGTATTGGTACTGTGCACACATAACCCATGGAATGGTATCTGATACCTCTTACTGCAGTGTATTGGTATTGTGCACCCATAACCCATGGAATGGTATCTGATACCTCTTACTACAGTGTATTGGTATTGTACACCCGTAACCCATGGAATGGTATCTGATACCTCTTACTACAGTGTATTGATATTGTACACCCATAACCCATGGAATGGTATGATACCTCTTACTACAGTGTATTGGTATTGTACACCCGTAACCCATGGAATGGTATCTGATACCTCTTACTACAGTGTATTGGTATTGTGCACCCGTAACCCATGGAATGGTATGATACCTCTTACTACAGTGTATTGGTATTGTACACCCGTAACCCATGGAATGGTATCTGATACCTCTTACTACAGTGTATTGGTATTGTGCACCCGTAACCCATGGAATGGTATCTGATACCTCTTACTACAGTGTATTGGTATTGTACACCCGTAACCCATGGAATGGTATCTGATACCTCTTACTACAGTGTATTGGTATTGTACACCCGTAACCCATGGAATGGTATCTGATACCTCTTACTACAGTGTATTGGTATTGTACACCCGTAACCCATGGAATGGTATCTGATACCTCTTACTGCAGTGAATTGGTACTGTGCACCCATAACCCATGGAATGGTATCTGATACCTCTTACTGCACTGTATTGGTATTGTACACCCGTAACCCATGGAATGGTATGATACCTCTTACTACAGTGTATTGGTATTGTACACCCGTAACCCATGGAATGGTATCTGATACCTCTTACTGCACTGTATTGGTATTGTACACCCGTAACCCATGGAATGGTATGATACCTCTTACTACAGTGTATTGGTATTGTACACCCGTAACCCATGGAATGGTATCTGATACCTCTTACTACAGTGTATTGGTATTGTACACCCGTAACCCATGAAATGGTACCTGCAGATGGGGCGCTCATGCAGGTATAATGCCTGCCAGTCTAACAATGCATCACTTCACTATTACAGTGCTTTGTTCAGACTTGTAATAGTGAACAGCCACTGTTAAACATACTCTCTCACTCACACATCAACAATACACAACTACTGTACTATGAGGTGATGAGTAGCACAAAAGGCATTAGGATTATACATGCAAGCCTATTTCTAAGTTTCTTTCAGTGTACATATTTCCTAGATGTGTATTACAAATGATGATAAAATGTGTACCAATGCCTTAAAAAAGCATCACCCTCTCTCAGTGTGGCAGCAGTAATATGTTAACTCACCTGGTGGTGTTATGCCAGAAGAATGTTGTCTGGCAGTTGTGGAATTCAGATGATCTGATATATGACAAATTTGTTGTTGAAATTTGGGCTTAGCCAGAAGCTCAGGGAGACATCACATGGATTACAGTGGCACCTTGATATTGCCGTGCCAAAAATAAATTACCTTGGAATTTTTGCCAAGGCAGTTTTTTTTTTCACTTGCTTGTTTGTTAACAGGGCAAGCTTATAGCAATAATTATATGTAGGGTTGTCACAGAAGTGCTGTTTGGTTAGATTACTTGGTTAGTCACAAAGTTTCAACTAGAAAAGCTGTTTTAATTAGATGTTGGCAGCTGATATAACACATATTATAATATTAAAGGCTTTAATGTACTAGCACAATGTTGTGCAGGTAAAATAATTTACATGGCATCGTGGTTACAAAAGCTAGGCTATCTGTAAATGTCACACATTTCACCTACTTTAGTTGGTGGCATCCATGCAATGCAATACATAACTGTGAAAATTCACATTTACTGAAAGGGAGACCAGAAGTCCTTCTGGTAATATATTCTTCCTTGTCACAGTGAGATGGCAACATTCATATTTGAAACTTCCCAATGTAAAAAATTTACAGATTATATGCCAACCCAGAAATATGGTTTTACGACCTACATCTGAATGATGGGGTAGGTTCTGGCTTAATAATTGTAGATGGACTAAATGAATGAGCTTGCAGATTTTTGAACTATTTTTCTATAAAATTTATAAAAAAAAATTGTACATTAAAAGTGAAAATGTAACAAGTAATAAAGTTTTAAAAACAAGTCTCAGAAAAAAAGAAAGATATTTAACTACATCTTACAAAAGCTCTGTGATATTAATATTTTTTGTGACTGACCCCACTTCTGTGTTGCCATATAATGAAACTGGAAAAACTCAGTACTTCACAAGATTACTCTACTTACTCATAATTGAAATCCTATACAGAGCACAAATGCAATTGTGCACTCTTCTTTCTGTAGAGGTATATGAAACACATAGCACGGTAGCAGAGATACGGATGGGCAGATGGGCAGGTATATGTGCTTCACCCTGCAATGGAAGCCAGGGGAAAACCATATCACTGCTGTTGTGCCATCATAAGCAAACTGTGTAATCCATGTCTCAAGAGTCAATCATGTCATTCACCTTCTGAGAATGTTGATCAGTGCGGTCAGTGTCTCCTGTAGTGCCTAGTGCTGCTCTCTGATTTGATGTTAAGGAGCAAAAAAGAAAGGTCTGTTCCTCAGTCTGTGATCTTCACTTCTCTTCTCTGTACCAGCTGAACAAAGAGAAATAAAAAAAGTTTTTCTACTTTTCTTCTTCTATGCTCTAGCAAGCCATGTGCTAAATTTGTAGCAAGCGATTTACTACAACAGATATTCTACCACAAAGGAAGAGCTGGAACAAGTGCTTCATTCCTGAAAGCAAAACCACAATATAAGAAATGCCAGCACTGCATTACCAACTTCAGCATTTGCCAATCGTGCCCCCTAACATCTTGTATAAGAAATGTCAGCACTGTGTTACCACATCAGCATTTGCCAATCGTGCCTCCCCTAACATCTTGTATTAGAAATGCCAGCACTGCATTACCAACATCAGCATTTGCCAATCGTGCCCCCTTAACATCTTGTATAAGAAATGTCAGCACTGCATTACCAACATCAGCATTTGCCAATCGTGCCCCCCTAACATCTTGTATAAGAAATGCCAGCACTGCATTACCAACATCAGCATTTGCCAATCGTGCCCCCCTAACATCTTGTATAAGAAATGCCAGCACTGCATTACCAACATCAGCATTTGCCCATCATGCCTCCCTAACATCTTGTATAAGAAATGCCAGCACTGCATTACCAACATCAGCATTTGCCCATCATGCCCCCCTAACATCTTGTATAAGAAATGCCAGCACTGCATTACCAACATCAGCATTTGCCAATCGTGCCCCCCTAACATTTTGTCACAGGAGTGGCTGTCCCCTTCTCCCTACCATAGCTACACTTCTGACATTTATTATTTCAAATAATTAAATACAGGATCCTTTTAAAATGTTACCCCCTTCCCCACACACACATACAGACACACATACAAGCGCACGTACATTCTGCATGGAACTGGATCCACAATTTTGACCAGCTGTGATGCTTGGAAAGATAACAACTAAACTCTAAAAAGAAAATCAGCAATCAGAAGTGGTTAAAAAATATTTAAATAAGCTGTAAGTAGACTACACCAATTAAAACAGTTTCCCTTACCTTTCCTCAGTATCTGAATAGCCTTGCATAACAGAACATAAGTACATAAATTTGAAAAATCATATGAGAAAAAACACATACAAATTTGAAGCCACATTGACATAAAATACTGTGATAGCCTGCCAGTCTTAAACCAATGTGTGTAACATATAAAGAAGAATATGATTTCAAAAACAGCTGAAGTGCTAACAAGTTATAAATGCATAATATGGATATAACTACTGAAAAATTCAGGTTAATTTAAGAAGTGGGGGAAGGGCAGAGAAGAGTAAGTTTATGACACACAATATGAATAATGTTTTGTGCTAATTTCTTAGTGTTTAATACTATACATATGGCCTTAGATGAAATATTATATTGATAATCTGAAACTCCTCCGTACGATATGTATAAATAAATAACTTCTTTGTTTATTAATTCATACATCAAACAGAAGTGCGATCAAATGTTAAATGCATAGTAAAAAAAAAAATAGCATGTATCCCCATAAACACAAAAGAGGCCTTGGCATGTTGAATGGCATGTTTAAATAAAGCACTTCTTTGTTTATTGCATCATTATTCAAATGTACACTTATTCTGGCCTTAAGCATTTTCTTAGATTAGCCGACATGGAATGTTCCACTGGCATGAAACAAGGTAAATCACATTCTGGTTAATGCTAGTCACCAAATGCCTTATATCAAGGCCACCTGTAGCATTTAAAGTAGAAAATTGGGTACCTGCTAAAACCCTTCTGTAAAGAATACAATTACCACATTGAAAGCCTCCTGTTACAGTTCTCTGACTCTCTAAACCCTTCTTATCCCATTTTAATAGTTCACTGAAATTTCTACTTCTTCTATAGCTAAATCTACGTGCAGTAGGAATGTATCTTGAAAGTATCACATCACTTCTCAGAATGGGACCAGTGTCTATTAATGATTTTCCTGATATGAAACTATCATAAGTTGTCAAAAAACTGATTTCACTATTGTTGTTATCCATTCTGTCCCTGTATTTCAACCATGTTCTTTTCCATCCTATTAACTTCCTGTCTAACATGTGTCATGTATTTATATTATTGTAGCCTGTATGTGCAAATCTATGTGTTAAGTCAGTAGCTGTTTTATTGTATCCACCTGTAGTGCTACAAATCCTTTTCATACTCGTGAATTCCAACTTAGGAATATTTCTTACCAGATGACCTGGTGGTATGTATCTGCACGAGTGACTTCTTACTGAAATGTTTGTGATATAAGTCTGTAACCAAACAGCCATCAATTGTCTTGGTAACCATCCATCCACAACCGTTTTTTTCCATTTTTATATATGGGGTTGGGGTGCCACTTCAACAGTGACAGTTGTCTAGAGCCAAGATTTACACTGCTGGGTGGCTAGCCATAACATCCAGAAAATCAATCCTGAAGAGCTCAGCTTTCATGATACATTCTATAACAAACTCGTTGTGACTGAAATACTCCACAAACTTTTGAATATTCAGTCATCCAGACTGGTCAGCTGTCATTCAGGTATCTTTGTCAGTTGTCTTGTTCAGTAAAAAAGAAGTGTATGGGGGGGGGGGGGTCAGCTCCCTATTATAAATATAGAGCAGTTCAAAAATCCTGTAAAAATATCCCCATGACAGTGCCCCTAAGCTGTAAGAAACATTCAGCTCTAAAGTAGGAAACATTCATCTTCAAGACCATTTCTGTCAATTGAACTAAGAAATCAGGAAATTCAAAGTGCATACATTACTTGCTTGCAACCAAAAACCCAAAGCCCTTACCCCACCTCCCCTTTGTGTGGAATAATGGTGTGGAGTAAAAATACATCAAAAGTACACGTACATCTCAGCTGCAGAACTGCACAAGTCTGTAAATGCTCTGTTGTAGCTGTAATCCTAGCATGAATAAAGGATAATAAAGGTCTGAAGCATTTCTGTAAAAATACAGAAATAGCTTCAGTCAGTCACCCTTTACAGGCCAAAACAGGCCTGCCTAGTCTGTGTGTGTGTGTGTGTGTGTGTGTGTGTGTGTGTGTGTGTGTGTGTGTGTGTGTGTGTGTGTGTGGTGGGGTAGGGGGGTAATCTGGTAGTATTTCTTACTTTTGTGGAGGATATCAAGCCAAGAATATCAGACATATAAGTTGTGCAATATGTGGTTGCATACTCTAAAAGCACTTTTCTTATTCAGTTTATCCAGAGCAAAAAAAAAATGAAAACAAAAACATTTCTATTGCAAGTTTTGGAAAACACTAGGGAGCACTGGGAACAAAGTCATGATAAACTATGATAGTATGATGACTAAGACAGCAAAGACACAAATATCTTTGGTATAAAAGAGTTGAGAGGACTAAAGGAATAGGCTGATTTGGATCAAATCATATTCAGCCATGTAGCACAGATCACTTAACCATACAATGTGATAGCAGACGGTCTTCACCTGGACTATCTAGTATGCCCATCGTTTATCTGTCTTCACAATACATGGTTAACAGTAGTCTGCTAAGGTTGCTATCCAATCAACCATGACCTCATAGCCACTGATTCAAACATCCTTGTGAGTAACTTGATTTATTAAAGTTACTGACTGCTTTTGAAACCAGCTGTTCTTTGGAGCTACTTCTTCACCTGCCTGTCTGCCTGTGTAACCACCCAGTTAAAACAGTTAATGATGAGGTCTGGATAAGTTTGCATACCATGTATTTTTTGTTTTGATACTGAAATTACAGGACTGACTCATTGAGATTCACTTATCAAGTGTAATCTGAACTCTGAGTGAAAACGTGGGCTCACTTTGTCTAAGCAACAGTCGTACACAAGTTATTTTGCTTTGAGAAAGAACATGAATGAATAATGTTTTTTTCTAACATATTTGAATGCATGGTGTCTGGTTAATTCTATAGAAATAGTGGAGCCAATGTCCTTCGGTAGACATATCAAAGATAAGCTATTTCCATAAAAGACACCATTTGTTACAGTGCCAGAAGGTATTGTAGGCCTAGCCTGCTCCCTGTAACATTTGTTACCCCTTCACCACTAATTCTGTCATTAAAATAATGTGCATCAGTCTGGCAGAAGGGACGGGTTCATAATAGAAGAGATGCTAACTTTCAAGATTTCTTGGTAGCTGAAAGAGACAACATCTCTTTCCATGATGACATCTTGATAAAAAAAAGAAACAATGCTTTATGATGACACAGGCAGACAGACCTTGCCTAGAGCAGTTCAGTTGTTTGATATTAATTTAGTGTTTCTGGATCTTGACAGATAGACTCCTGTGACGCAAGTAAGAGCAGCTATGAAACGGCATTACTAGACCTGCTGGCAAATTAGACCGTCTCTAAGGAGAAGATTTTGTATCATCTCAGCGGCTAGCACTTTTCTGTGTGCATACAGAGTACATGCAGAAAAAAGACATTAATAACTGAGTTTTTTTTTAGTGCTTCTTCTCACCATTTCAGGGTTTTTTTTTTTTCTGATCTAAATTTTTCTGTTTTAGTTTCTTTTTTGGATAGGTTTGTCATGTAACAAAAAAAAAAAAAAAAACATTCATTAGTTTAGTTTACTGTTATAATAATTTAGTTTCACCAGCTTCCCTTTCAAGTAGAATTTCCAGTCCCATCACCATGCCAACCTGCCTTCTCATTTATCCTATTGGTTGCTTCCTGCACAACAGCCATTGTAATTAGCTCACATCCTGCTGCTGAACAGAAACATCTACTTAAAGAAACAAATTCCAGTGGACTTTTGCAATCTGCTGCTGCACAGACAGCACTTCTCCACATTTTGTATGTGCTGTGAACAAGACACAGTTATACATATGAAACAGCACATCAAGTACACGTATACATTAGTTTACCACAAGATCCCAACATTTGCTGGCCATAGTGTTACTTCTGTTGTATATTCTAATTCAGCACTTCAGATGATCCCATCACATGTAGACGGACATTGACTACTGTTGCATTACTGAAGTGTGTGGTTTATCCACGGTAGCTTGTATTAACAGTATCATGGCATCATGGTGGCATGAAGATTCAATGGCAAGTGACTGTCTGCATGTCACCCATGTCTGAATGGATTTTCTGTGGTTCCTTCCAACTCATAAAAATGTGCTGATTGATTAGCTACACTAAATTAAACACACACATGTCTGTATGTATCCGTATAACTGTCAGTGGATCATCTTAATTAATCGTGGAAAAGTGAACAATACATAAAATAGCATGTGTGGTACATAATAACAATCACAGTGGTGATTAATGGCAAGTAATATGCTATACTGAAAAAGTACAGAGCTGTATTACAGTAACATGGTTTCTGGAGAGAGTTCTGTGCAGTTACTTTCAGAAATGCCATGCCACAGCCACTGGGACATGGTTATGGTGGAAAAGGTGGGGAGTGGGAAGTCACAAAAGTCGATACACTTTTCTTAACAAAGGCAGAACAAGGACCTGTCATATCAAGTGCCATCTGATGAATAAACCTCACAGTCTTCAGCAGGGAAAAATTATAATTTACATAACAAAGTCATCATTCATAATTGCTACAATCCTTCTGCAGAAAGACCAGCACAGTAACCCATAGAAAATTGATGGGGAAGAGTGGTTTCATCTACAGGTGATTGAGGTGAAATTCCTTAGTGACAGCAGCCTGAGGAAAAAGATTCAGAAGAACGTAACATTGATTTCTCTTTTCCACAGAAAATAGCTACCAGTGCAATTTCTAACTGTGCTCCAGAAATGATTTGTCTCTTTTGAGAGATGTGTCACTTATTACATTTAGTGTGATTGTGGTGTTTCTATATATACATTTTGGGGGTGTGGAAGGGATTGCTCCAACATGATGGGGTGAGAAGGGGTGGATTGCTTACCTGCAAAAAATGCTTAAAATTTATTTTTATGCCGTTGTATGCTTCAGGCATTATTTTGCAGAGTTTTGGGTATTTTGCATTGTGCAGATTGGAGATTCATAGTAGAAGCTAGGAATGCAATCACAGGGCATCACAGTGTACTGAGTAGCTCATTAAAAGTGCATACTTGTTTTTAAACATAATTAATTTCATGTTTATGTCATCAGCCCATAACCTAACACCTCCCTGCTGTACCCATTTTTTTCACTTAAACTGATTTTTTTAACTTAAAACTACCCATATTATGTACTTTATCTTTTACTATCACTCAGTCGTGCCACTTTATTTTTAATACTTATGACTATTAAACTCATAGTATTCACCACTGTAACTGAGACAGTTTAGTCAGTTTTTTTGCTTTACCTTTTAGTCAGTTTTCCAAACCACAAAATCATGATAAGATCTATGTAACCTATACATGCCTTACCTAATCGTAGCACTCATGCTAGATTTGACTCCACTAGTCTCCCCTCCCCTTTTAATATGCATTTGTCTCATGTCCGTTTAAACACTCCATCCATTCATCTGAGATAACCTTCATGGGACCAGAAATCCAGTGAGTTATTACTCTCCAAGAAAAGAAGTTTGTTGTGCATCACTTAAATATTTTAGTCTATAGCTGTATTTCTGAATTCTGTTGCATGCCTTTCTGCTGCATAATGCACTGACATACCAGGTTTATACTTTTTGTATACTTGCGGGCCTCATTTTTATCTGACCTGCTGCTAAATAGCTGTTAGTACCTTTTCATTTCTTTTATCCTGTCCTAACAGATAGAAGTCAACACCCTTTTCATCTTTCTTGACCTTCAAAATGAAATTCAGAGTTTCCTGAAAATTTTGAAGTGATTTGCAGTGACGTAGTCCACCATATTCTGATGAGATAGCTGACCAACACACTTCCTTTCCTTCTGCATTCTGAGCTGATGCAGATAGAACTGCACATATTGTTTCATGCTGGACCTGTTTTGGGTGTAGTTTAATAGAAGCAAACAGTTGTATCCCCCCTCCTGCACTCCCACAACATAGGAGGCTCCATAAAATACTCATCAGTACTTATTAAGTTCTACAAGTTTATACCGTATAGCTTCTTTCAGATAATCGGTTATAATCTTTCCCAGGTTGAATTATTCCATAGTGTTTCCTAAGACTATCTTTTCTACTTTGCACAGTGATCCCATATACCTAAAAAAGTGATTTTCCAAACACTGCTGAACCATTAAAGCATAGTCAAATTACATGAAATTTTCACCACTGTATCTCTCTGATGTTCTTCATCGGATCACTGCTGCAGTAGCCTAAACTGTGTGGAACATTCCTTCAAGATTCGCCCCCTCCATCAGACCACCTCCAAAGCTTTAGGGCACCTTCCATACACCATAGCTACTGATCTAAGTAAGACATTTATGGATTAAATAGTAGTTGTGGCACTAAATGTTCAGAACTCTCTCGCCAATGATGAGTGAATTCTTTCCATGCTTCAGAGGTCGTCCATCAGCTATGCTATTCCTGGCTGGGCAGATAAGCACCCACTGGGGATATCCTTCCATAACAACGTTTTGTTTTCCATCTACTTCTCAGTTTTATGAGAAGTATATATTGTTCTCAGATTCAGAAGTGTCTGTACTGAAGTTCTAGGGTTCCCAGTGTAGAAGAGTGCATTACTTTTGTTTTCTTTTAGTTAGACACTTGTGTTCAAGGTCTTGTATGTTCTAGGTTGTGTTTATCAGGGAATTCTCCAAGTATCTTTTGGCAGTCATTTTGGCATTGATTGTTCACTAGGGGATTCGTTATATTGTTTGAATTTTTATAAGGAAAGATGAACTGTTTTGGTTTACTAGTATTGTGTAGGGGCTGCATAAGTTGTGTGGCAGTTGTCTCTACTTTAATTTATCTCTGTGTACCATTTCAGGTCCAGGAGCATCTCTGCTCTCTTTGTCTTCTGTGCTCTAGCTGTACCACTCTGCTTCTGTCTTGTACATGGGTCCCAGTGAATCTTTTAATCCCTCCTTGGTTCACAAGGCAAGGAAAGCCACTCAGGAACTTTGTGGCTTTTAGTACAACTTTTATGCCTCAGGCCATGGGTGAGTAATTCCGCTGTGGCCTTGAGTAGTTCCTTGGACCGCTCGTTTTCTTCTCTTTGTCCCTCTAGTGTTACTTCTCAGGAAGCTACTGTGGACCAAGAGGCTGGCACATCCTCTGTGACTCTTCTGTTACCCATGTTGGGGAAGGGACAACCACTTTTGATTTCACAATGAAAGGGTTCAAGGGATATTCATCTATTAAGAATTTCTATGAAAGATCTTGCTTGGCAAGGAGGCCATCCATTTAGCCAATCTTTCTCTGAAGAATACTTCAGGAAGAAAAGACATATTTCTTCTCCTCCCTTTTCAGGAAGTGATCAGCTGCATTTTGCAAATGGTTTCTGTATAGTTTCCTCACTCATTCAATATGGATTTTCTCCCTCTGTTAAAATTTAATGATTTTTCTCTCCTTTCAGATACTGATTCTCAGGTAGAGGTTCAGAAATTTTTATTTTATTTATTTTATTTTACATTTGTTGACCGGGATAGTTTGAATGGATACATGTCCATTTTCAGCGGAGGCCCGGGGAGAAAAGCTCCAAGGGTAAGCAGATACAGCATTACATAATACCAGCATTACATATTACAAACAGACTATTTACAGAGATTACATAAGTAAGCAAGTTAAACAAGTTCCACAGGTTAGAGTTAATACCGAGCGTAAGTCAGGATTAAATTAAATTACACAGTAAGCTGGTTAACCGATTTTTACACATTCTAGAGAGAGTTAGCCAGGCTTGATACATTGACATAGCCAGTTAAGTGACAAATGTTGTTTGAGTCTAGTTTTAAATTGACCTAAGGTGGAAAGTAAGGTAATATCAGCTGGAAGAGAGTTCCAGGATCTACTTACAGAATTTGCAAAGAGAGAGTCACCGGCTGTGTTATTAATTTTGCTAGTCTGAATTAATAGTTTGTTAGAGGATCGAAGCAGTCTAGGATTGTTATAGGGGGTGATAATATTTTTAAGTGCAGGAGTATTGTCTGGATTATAGAGGATTTTATAGGCCATAATCAGTTGGTTATAATGGATTAGTTATTGGTTGGGTAGTTCAAGCCACCCAAGCTGATTTAGATTGAGCAATGATGTGTCCTAAAATGCATCCCAGTGGCAAACCTGGCAATGTGGTTGTAGCAAATTGAGAGTTTGTTAAGGACAGTCTTGTTTAAATTCGAGAGTAGAGGGGATGCATACAGAAGGGTTGAAAGAAGTTAAGAGAGAGCTATGGCAATTTTAGCTGGAGGGGTTAGGAAGGCTTTTATTCTGTAAAGTGACCCTAGTTTTTTATTGATGGTTTTGATAGTTTGGTTAACATGTAGGTCGAATTTTAGATTATTATCTATGATCACACCTAATAGTTTTGTAGAGGGGTCAGGGGAGATTATTGTGCCATCATTTGAATTAATGATAAAGGTGTAAGCGGTAGACCTACGTGTTGGTGAAAAATAACAGCATTTTAGTTTTTTTGGGATTTAGGATCAGACGATGTTCAGAAAGCCAGTTTTCTATTGTATTAAAGGTGGTCTGGGTAGCTGACCATAACTCTATTGGAGATGTGGCTGAGCAAATCAGAGTAGAGTCATCAGCATATTGGATACAGCTGACTTTTGGGATGACAGTATAAAGGTTGTTAATGAAGATGGAGAACAGCAAGGGCCCTAGTATAGAGCCTTGCGGTACTCCAAGGATGTTAGCTAGAAGGTTAGAGAGTTTGTTCTGCCAGAGGACAGCCTGCTGTCGACCATCCAGGTAGGATTGAAACCATTGAAGGGCTCTAGTATCTAGACAGAATGTTTGCAGGGTGTGGATTAAAAGTTGGTGATCAACCATATTGAATGCCTTGGAAAGATCCAAGAAGAGGGATGAAGATATATAATTATTGTTGTGATTATGGTTTATGGTGTTGGTAAAGGCTAGGAGGGCTGAAGTAGTGCTGTGATGAGGATGGAAGCCATGCTGAGTGTCTGCCATAAGGTGATTCTGGATTAGGTGGTGCATGAGTTGTCTATGAATACATTTTTTCCATAATCTTTGCAAGTGGAGAGAGTATAGCCATTGGCCTATAATTGGAAAATTCAGTAGAGCTGCCTCCTTTGTGAAGTGGGATTACATAGGCTATTTTCCAGATGGTGGGAATTTTAGCTTCTACTATGGCTCGATTGATTAGTATTGAGACGGGGTAAGCAATAGCATCAGCTGATTTTTGTAGGTACTCGGCAGGGAGTTGATCAGCAGAAAGTGTAGTGGGTTTTAATTTTTTGATCAAGGTACGGATAAGTGAAGTGGCAACTGGTTGGAAGCTGAATGTGAGTAGGTTTCTAGGGGTGCTACTTTCAGGACCAGGGGAGCTAGGAGGTAGTTGGCTAGCTAGGGCTTGAATTGTCTCAGTAAAGAATCGGTTAAAACTGTCAGAAACATCTTCAGGGGTTTTATCAATAGTAGCAGCAGGGATTGGGGTTGAAGTTTGTCTAGGATGTAGTAGATTATTTAAACCTGCCCAAAACTTCTGAGGGTTATTTTGATTTACTGTCTGTAAATTACAGTAGTATTGTTTTTTGTCTGGTAAAATCGATTTTTTAGTTTTGTTCCTGGATTGACTGTATTTAATGTGATCTTGGAGGTCTTTAGAAGAATGCCATAAAGCCCATGCTTTGTTTCTAAGGGTAATTTTGAGTTTAGACTCTTTAGAAAGCCATGGCACAGTTTTTGCCTTTGTTCTCTTTGAACGAACAGGTGCATGCAAATCAAGGATCTGAAGGAATTTGTTGTTAAAGTATGATACTGCTTCTTCTAAGGGGAGGTGTTTTAGAATAGACCAATTACATGAGTTTAGTTCTTGTTGGAATTTGGCAGGGTCAAAGTTTTTATTGTTTCTAACCTTTCTGAGTAAGGGTTGTTGGGAATTAATGGCTTTGTGCTTAATTACATATGTGAGAAGGTGATCGCTTAGGCCATCATGGACGGTACTAGAGGTGTACAGTTGGGGGTGACTATTTATGAGTACCCAGTCAAGTATTCTTTTTTTTTGGTTGGGTTTACCTATCCTGGTAGGGGTGGATATGATTTGTGTAAATGCATGCAGGTTAATATGGGTTGTTGGGGATTCTGAGGAACAGGTGTCCCAGTCTATGTTAAAGTCTCCAAATAGTAGGGTTTCTTGGAGGTAGTGACATGATAGCCAGTGCAGGATATCTTCAAGTGTAGATATATTGTTACCTGGGGGAATGTACATACAGATAATATTAATGCATTTATTTTTATTAAGTTGCAATTTGGTGGCAAGAATATCTGAGTTATTAATCTGAGGTAGTTGTATTACATCTATGGTGACATTCAACTTAGATTTATAGAGTACAGCTACCCCACCCCCCTTCCTCGAAGCATGATCCAGCCTGTGTATGTTGTACCCAGGTGGTAACACTTCATTGTCTGTAGTGTTAGGTTTTAACCAGGTTTCAGATAAACAGAGAATCTCAGGGGAGTGGACATCCAGAAGTGCATGCAATTCATGTACCTTGTTATTAATGCTTCTAATTTTGAGATGACAGGCTAGGAGAGAGTTAGTTGGCCTATTAATTGTAGGTTTGTAGCTTAGATTGCAAGTAGAGGGGGTATGTGTATCTGAAGTGGGTGGGCCAGGGTTGGGGTGAATATCACCACCAAGTATTAGGTTAAGTCTATACTTGGTGATGAACTTCAGGAATTTGTTTATTAGTTTGTGGTAGTGTTTGGTTCTAGAGCTAATGTGCCTGGGGTTGAGATGTTGATAGACTGAACAAGATGTTGGATAGGACCTGGTACTGTAAGCTTGGTTGAAGGTGGGAGGATTTACAGCTGGGGTGATAGTATGGCCTTTCGGGACCTGAAATCCCATGAGAAACTGGTTTTCATACAAGGTAAGGAGGTATGGTGCGAACAAGAGGGGTAGTAAAGAGGAGTATATCATTATCTGTGATTCAGCTAGTGAGTTTAGGAACTGTTTTACCTGGTGATGCACCATCAGGAGATAGAGTGGTGAGGTAAAGGTACTGGAAGGGGGATGGGAGAATGCCAGATGAAAGCTAATAGGTGATATTAAAATGTAGATAGAAGAATGGTGGTGGAATGAATTATCCCAGATAAAAGCAGATAGGATCTAGAAAGTGGGGGAGTGGCTATAGTACTATAAATTTAGAGGTACTGGGGGTGGGAGGGAATTGGGAGCAGGGAGGGGACGAAAAGAGCCCGAGCATAGCGTGGGCGAATGTAGCGGGGCTATTGCAGTTTACAAGGTTTCCTAAGGTGTCCTAAAGCTATAAGGTAAGTATTATAGTTCTTAATGTAAGAGTCAGTTTACTTAAGTAAGTGGGAGTGGGATGCTCCTTCTCAAGTATCCCCCTTTAACAAGATGGACTCTTAACTTACAGCGCAGTTTCTCTTCAGATTCCACTCTGGAAGGACCGTCTTTTTCTGATACTGTTGGCAAAATGAGATGTACATTTCAGAAGATAATTCCTGAATCTAAGTTATGATATTATGAACTATCACAGGAAGACGTTTCTCAGCCTGCCCATCCTGTGTTACCAGTCCTAGAAAATGCCCTTATAGCAGCTAGTGACTCCCCTTACAGTTAGGCTCCTTCCCCTAGAAAGTCAGTTAGGTTGCATAAGGTTCCTCAAGCACACATATACCTCATTGTTAATACTAAGGCAGATCCTGTTGTTATTTCTTTGTTCAAGACAGCCAGTACTAAACTCATTTCAGTGGCTAATCCTATGCCTCCTAACAAACTAGAGCAGTGTGTAAGGCTGTAAAGAAAGTTTATACCTCTTCCTCCTTGGCCTTCAGAGTTGTATTGACAGTCTCTAAAGCTTCTCAGTTACCTTCTTAAAATGTGTGTGAGACACTGCAGATGCAGTGTCCAGAGCAACTGCACCCTTACTGCATAAACTATTTTTGTAAAAAGGAGATATGTGTGATTGCATTCCCAGAATTCCTCTGACACTACTAAAGCTGAACTTCCTAATGTTTTTTTTTTTTTTTGTGGAAGGAACATTTTAGGACCTTCTGAACCCAATGTGCATGCTGTCTTCTAATGAGCCAGCACCAGAAGTAAGTGTAAGACTGTGTCTCTGTAGACAGGGTCAGTGTGATGATTAAACACCTTCACAGAGGAAAGGCAGATCCACATTGAAATACTGAAGACACTAGGTATTGCTAAAGTGTCATGGTTAACCAGCCTTTTCAGTACAGCATGAAAGGTGGGGACAGTGCCTATGGATTTGCATACTGGGTGATGACTGTCATTTTCAGAAAGGTGGGACAGGAAGCTCTGTTCTAATTCTTGAGGGATCGCATACATTCCATAGCATTTCTGAAAAAAAACTATGCTAGTGTACTGGGAAGTATAACCTTTCCTATAATGCAACCATTGATTCAGTAGGAGCTATGCAGATTCTGTCTAAGCCATAGCACACTTGATCAATTATTTCTCCTTGTTTAGATATAGAAGGAGTTGAATGAGTCCTGTCTACATATGTTTTGTGAATCCGAAGGGGGCATATGACTACAGTCTCCAAAATGTCTTGTGGGTAGTTCTACAAGAGATTGGAGTTCTAGGACCACTGCTATCTGGCACTCAATACCTGTATTTGAGGAGAGTTGGTTCTGTCTGCATTATTGGTATTAAGTCAACTGCATTCAAGGGGACACAGGAATGCAGTAAGAGTGCATTGTGTCATAGGTTCATAGGAGTTTACTAGGCTAATGGCCCTAGAGCCTTTACAAGCCTAGCCATGTTATACCCATGTCCCCTGAATGATCATTTACAATTTCCCATCCAATTGTCAAGCTATAGCTGATGTATGGAGTGTATTTAGTTTGGGGACATAAGGGTTGCATCTCTCTGATTTGCATACAGTGTTTTCCTTGATGGCAAATGGCAATTATTTCCAGCATGCACTGGAAAAGTTAATTTTTGAGTTTAATAGGTTATGATGAAATCAGTACCTCCAAGACAAGGGTCATGGTTCTTTCTTTCTTACAACAGCGTGTATTGCTCCCTACAACTGAAGATCCTAAAGTGAAGGTTTTTAAGTATCTTGCAGTTTTATTCATGATAGAGGGTAGATGGGATCAGCACATTGACAAGCAGGTGGGTGCAGGAGATGGACCAGCAGCTAGGTGCAATGGCAGCAGAACTGCAGGCAGTTTGCCAAAGTGTGGTAATGATGGAGAAGCTGCTTCTTAGGATGTCACTTTCAGTTTATCTGTTAATCTACACCTCCATCCTTGCCTAAATCATATGCTTTAGGCAGTCAACAGAAGGATGAGATCATGGATACAAGCAGCAAAATCAAGTTCTTTTTCCCATGTTGATGAGATCATTGTCCATGACAGAGGATGTCGGAGTACAACCATTGTTCTATTATAACAGAAGCCCATTAATGGGGTTTGGGCAACTAGTGAGGATGCCCACTTGTTGAATTCTGCAGGAGGTGTACCAGGCAGAATTCAGTGGAAGGTGGCCCTAGGATAGATCCTGTACGTTGAGTAGGAGATTGTTGATAGGGCTAAATAAGTCTAGTCTGTCTTGCTCAGCTTTCTCCCACAGCATTCCTTGTTGGAATACGCAGTGTGGAAAGTGGATGGATGCTTACAAAGAATTTCTCATCCCTCTGTACATTCTGAAAGAAACACTACATGAAGTATGTGCATTTTTTGAGACACGCTCACTGCAAAAACATAGGAAAGTTATATAGGTATTGCAGAGAATGGACAACAAAAATGATGCATGATCTAAGGAAAAAGCCATACAAAGAAAGACATCATGCATTCTATTTGCTTGTTTAACAGGAAATGTGATAGGTATAGCAGTGCTTTTCAAATATCTAAAGGGCACAGTAGCAGTGTCTATAAAAAGATTATCTGCAGTAACAGAGGGTACAATTTTAACATCCATACATTGGCACTTGTTGAGCATGAAGAGGCATTTTTAATAACAGAAAGAAAGTGAGAAAGAAGGAAGGAATCTGCATGAAACAACCTCCCAGATTACCTAGTGATTCAAAAACAGAGGCATAACACAAAGCCATGTGAGACTGACACAAACATACCATTGATGAAGGAATAAAATACTATTTTTTGACAGATATCTCTCCCCAGTGTACACCTTGCTTGTTTAATATGTACATCAGTTAGGATTCACATCATTATTTTAAAGGAGGCACTCTGGTTTGTGCTGCTGCATCTGAGTTTGGGAGTCCGCAGTTTAATCTACACCTCTAGATGATGTCTAATGTAGAGTTTTAATACCCTGCATGGATTTTTTTGTGGATACTCTCAGTTCATTCCACATTCCAACGTAATGCTGTTAGGGTGATTATTTAGGAATTACAACATTGCCTTCACCTAATCTGCTTAATTTACTTTCATGCCCCACTTTATAAATATTACTGCATTTTGTACTCATAAAATTATGCTGTCTGTCTTTTCTCAAAGTCATGCATTAAACATTTTAAACTTTCTGAAATCACATGCCCTTCATTTAAACTGTGATCCTTTATTCACAGCATGGAACTGTGCCTTTGACTATAATTACACAGGATTCCAATCTTTCTTTACTGCATTGTATTGTTTCTGTTTCTGGGTATCTGTTATTAATCATCAGTTTTCTCCTAGCTCAGCACCCAAGAAAACCAAGAATCCCCTGCTGGAGAAGAACCTGGACAATGTCTCCTCTTGGACATTTCTCCTTTGGCCATCCTATCTCGTTAGACAGTTAGCAGCAGTACATTTCTACATAGAGTGGAGTAGATTTGCTTCATGGGAGGGCTCCTGCAGGTCTGTATTTTGGGGTTACATTTATACAAATGCCTTCAGTATTCACTAAAAGAGATGAACGTTTGGACATAAAATTCTGCATTACTGGAATTAATTATGACTGTTTGGTTTCAAGGACCAATATTTGTTAACAGTGGCTGGATATGGACACCCAGAACTTTAGTAAAATATTGCCTGGTGATGTCATACAATAATTTTTTAATGTCCATGATCTGACCCAAGAGATGGACTTAATAAACTCACTTGACTAGAAGACTAGAACTTACAGTTCCACATATAAGGAGTTGGAAATATTTTGACAACATGCTGGTGACATTGTTATCAATGCGGTACTTGGATGACTGAATCCAGAACTGCTGTGAAGTATATCTGACATATTCAATGTGTGAACTTTCAGTTTTAAAGGACACATTGTCATCTGGGGTCTTTAGCTGGAATGGAAGAGGAAAAAGATATTTCTGGCTCAGAAGTCTGCTCTTTGCAAAAGGAGTGTACTAGGAAGAAACCAATCACAATCTTTTCTTTATATTATAATGATAACTCAGATACATTCTGTCAGAGTGTCTTTGCTGTAGTCCAAGGCAATGAGTCGTGAGGTCAAAAAGCTGCGAATCTGATGCACAGATGTTAAAAGAACAGATTCAATGATCTTTGTGGATGTGATGGTTCCCAAGGCAGTGGATGTTAATCAGTTTAATATTGATTCATTTCAGTGGCGGTAGCAGCAACCTTTCCTAGTGATCCCACCAGATTTTTGCACTATTAATTTTTGTATAACGTGGCTTGATGAGAGTATATAGGTGTATTACAGCTTCCATATCTCCAGAAATAAACTTATAAAAGCAACACCATTCACTTCACTATCAAGCTTTTGTTCATCAGTCAAATCCACCATCAGAAGAACCTTACATGTGACATGATGGAAAATGGAGGACAAAAATGTTTACTAAAGATTCCTGAAAGTGACTGAGAGAAAATACCAGCTAAAAGACACCTGAACATGGCTGCTTCCCCGTTGTCACCAGATGGTGGAATGGTGGGGAGATAGTAGAGGCTTCCTGAAATAAATTCACTTCCTGTTATTCCCATCATGATTATTGCAGTCACGTGTGAAAGTAGTATCGGCATAAGGGTGACTCCCTGTATTGAATCACACTCCATGAGAAACAAGCTTCTTTACTGGTTGTCTGCAGTATTCAGGAATGATCAGAAGCACAGGCTAAAGAGAAGTTTTGCCAGCCTGAAATAACTGTGTTTGGATTTATTTATATTTCTCCATGTGCAACTGGTATGGCGTGCGTGACAAAGGCAGACTGAGTTTTCTTGCCATTCAGGGAATACTTTATCAGAGGTGCAGTCTCAATTTGAGCAGAATATATCTATCTTTTATATATATATCTATATATATATATATATATATATATATATATATATATATATATAGATGTGTGTGTGTGTATGTATGTATGTATATATATATATATATATAGGTGTGTGTGTGTATATTATATTATATGGATGTGTGTGTGTGTGTGTGTGTGTGTGTGTGTGTGTGTGTGTGTGTGTGTGTGTATATATAGATATATATATATATATATATATATATATATATATATATATATATATATGTATGCACACATAGATATATGCACACATAGATATATGCATACATATATATAAAACTTTCCCTTCAAGGAAATAAAAATATTAGAGGAGTGTACTAAGAGTTGTAATAAAATAGCTATGCATGACATAGTTTAATACAGTCTATATTTTGTTATAGAAGAACAGTGGGGATGCAGTATTTTTTTCAGCGGGGGCATGTATATTCTCAAACTGCAGATCCACAATCACTTTTGAAGATGGTACATTGTTTTTTTTTTAATTTCTGCATTGCAAGATGTCACTGACTGATTATTTACAGAGCAGAAACTAATCTTTTTTTATTAACTATTCCTTACATGGATTGAGCTGAGCTCCTTTTCTGGAAGCAACTTTGAAACAATGGTTGACTCAGTGTTTGGCTGCAGATCCATTAATAAATTATGAACATAATTAAAAGAGCACAATAATGAATGTTTATCTCTGAATCTCTGAAAAAGTTATTTCTTAGTTTAGGATTTTGCGTCAGTTCTTGTCAACAAACAGCAACACTTGGCAGGATGTGACATCACAGGAACCTTGAAGTATATTATCCTGTAGATGGCACCCACTGTACTGTTTTATGCATTACGTACTGCAGAGAAAAATCCACACAACTCTTTTTTCACATTAATGAAATTTCTGTTTGCACAGAATCCAATATTTTGATAGCTTATATGACATTATACTTGACATCAGAAATGTAAAATAACTGTTCTTTTATGGATAATAAGACATTGCATAGATAACATAAGATGCCTATGCAAAATATTTGTCTTGCTTCAGGGTTGGCAAATTCATTCAAGGAGGGGGTGTATGCTGTAGACTTAGGTTTCATAACGATGGTTGTTCATTATTAGAATGCAGAGAAAATTATCACCATAATAAGTCATCTGGTTATGGGAGATTGCGGTTGTGTTTAAAATGATGCGCATCTGTATGTTCATTGTTTTCTATAACACCATTTTTATGACTCTATATCAAGCAATTTCTTTTTGTGGGGTTATATGTGCAGTTGTAGCAGCTGCTTTTTCTGTAGGTGATCTGTCAGAAGGATCCAGGTGAGTGCATATGAGTTTGAGCACATGATAGCTGAATTAGTCTGAGAGCAGTATGCATACTTAACAAATCCATGTAGCTAACAAGGGAGTCAGGACCCTCAGAATGAGCAGAAGATGGAAGTGCACATACATTTTTCTAAATCCATAAAAAGCAATGTTTCTAGTCTAGTTGAAATAGCACCCATGAATATGGTTACATTTTAAAACCATCACTAAAGAGTGATGTGATTTGATATTGACTGCACAGAACACAGAAATACCACAACTCGCTCCAGAAACACATACTTTATTATTAGGTTTAATTCAGGAAGTGAATATTAATGAGCAACAATATATAACATCCAGAGGCTTTTAGTATCATCCCATGTATGTGATGTGCATGTTGTTTTTAGTAATATCTGTGCTTATTTATAAATGGATCATATTCCCATGGAAACAAAAATATGCAATCAGGACAACAAATACTAAGGTACTGGGGAAAACTGCTTCATAAAAGTATCACGTTGGGGGTTCATAAGGAGGAGGCAGAAGAAATGATTCATTTGCAGACTTGCTGGTGATCCGTAAAGGCAAAGTTGGTAGTTTAAGGGGAGAATCTCTTAATGGATGCCTCTGTTGACGGCTGATAAACAACCACAAGAAATGGAGCCAACAGCTGCAAAGTTAATTGGAGTTGACAAAAGCAGGTTTCAGTTAAAAACTGGCTAGTTCTGAGCAGCTTCGGAGACTTACCCATATAGGTCCGATCACATTCATGGGAGTTTTGATTTGGATTGAACCCATGCTGAGCTCGTCCTTACTAGTCCCCACTATCCAGGTGTTACACTGGTTGGGTATAGAGGTGCTGGCTCGTGGGACTCATTCAGTCCTAATCCCCTGCCATGCTACTAAAGCCACCCCCTGAACTGCTTGATAGTATACTGATGCTCCTTTTTGAGTCACAAGCTGTTTAGAGACCTGTAGAGCAAAATATTTGTTATTAAATGGAGTGTCCCCAATCTTTGTCATAAAATACATTTGCACTTCATTTATATGACTGTGACTTTTCTTATCAACTGATGCTGTCGAACATAGCGGCTTTACAAGGTCCATTGCCTGCACTTCAGAGTCTCATGGACAGTACCATATATGTGATCATTTCTGCAGTAGTTACTCTTCTGTTTCATAATTACTACCTTGATACTCCCAGGCAGTGAAAAGGGTGCAGGTTATAGCTACTTATTCTAGATGGTGTAATAGAGGATGTGTCCTTAAAAGATCCCTTAAAAAACACACTGCCCAATACCACTCCATTGAACATATTGATTCGTCACTCTCTCATTTCTGTCATGTTCTACAGGAAATGTGAAGTGTTTATGCTGTCCTTGCAGACATACACAGTCAAACACTCGTGCTTGACTTGTGTGCTGTGATATTTGCATGTCCTGTGACTGTTAAACCACAGTTTAAAGGGCTTTTGTGGAAGTTGAGGAGTACATTGCTGCTTATTATTTAAGCCTGATGGTCTAGACTGATATAATATTCTGTATCTCTTTTTTTTTCTTTTTTAAATAAATTACTGGTCCCATCTTTCCAACTACCTAGCCAACATTTTATTTTTATGTCAGACACATGCAACAGTTTGCTAAAAACTGCATTGATAAGGTGCACTGAAAATTATCTGATGGCATTTGAGCACTCTGGTTTTCTTCAAAACTGTATAAATCTATTTAACCCTTATAGCACTGTTTTAACAGGCAGTGTTACTTAATATGTATTTGAAAGTAAACTGAGCTAGTGTCTCTTTGGGGGTGGTGGAAGGGCAAAAATATTTACTGTGCACAGAGCTGCAGAGATTAACTTTGGAAGACAATAGTTTGTACTACAGCATTTGTGTTTTACCACTTTCACTTCATGTTAAACTCCTGACTAACAGTGAACCATACAACAGAATTTGGTGAGAGTGTAGAAAGTACGTGGTAGAAGAATTTGTGATCCTTTGAAAATAATAACCCTTCTGTTGCCCAAGAGGAGATTGAGATGAACCAGTGCAGTGGCATACATACTTATCGCCATAAGGATTTTTTGTCTATGGCCTACCCATATCCTCACCCCCACACCCAATGTGCAGTGACATAAAGCCATTATGGATGAGAACATTTCTCGGTGTGTGCACTTGGTACTTTATAAGTGTGTGATGTATATGCCAATATTGCCACCAGAGCTGCCATTCCTGCTTATGACCACCATACTGCAAGTTCACAGCAACTTAACTGCCTTTATTCTGACATTTTAGAACAAATGCACTAACCGTTCAAAATAAAGTGTGGCAGTCGGTACTCAGTCACAATCATCATCATCCCCCTTTTTCTCATTTTCCAGTGTGGCAGTCGGTACTCAGTCACAATCATCATCATCCCCCTTTTTCCCATTTTCTACATGAGGTCTGGGTGTCATCTCAGCTGTTGCCATCTGTCCCTATGAAATGCCACTCTCCTACCTTCTTCAACACTCATGCCTGTTACAGATCTCTCAAACAACCCATCCACCTCCTTGCTGGATGCCTTCATTTCCTCGTAACTTCTTCCTGCCTGTCCCAAATCTTCTTCGCTAGATTGTCTTCTGCTTTTCTCCACATGTGCCCGAATCACCTTAATCTGTTCCCTTTGACCTTTTTTGCAACTCAGTCTTGTGTTTTTCTTTTATTTTTTTTGCTGTAATTGTGGCTGATTAGACACACTGCCTCAGTAAAAGGAAAGAATTTGTAAGATGTTTGACCCAGTTGCTATTGCACTCATGATGTATAGTCCAAGGATGTAAATCCCTTGGCTCTACATAACTACCAAATTGCATGTTTTGCAGGTTTGGGGTTTAAGTTTAACATATAAGACCCACTGCTTACTTGCAGCATTGTTCTGATTATGGCCTTTACCCAGAACTGCAGAGTATAAAGAGAAGCTTGGAGGTTGCAGTCTGTCTGCAGTCTGTTTCTGAATTACTAAAAAAAGTACTCATTAAAAACTATTGAGAATACATGAAAAGCTAGCAGGTGTTGTGGTTTTCATGAAACTGTACTACTATAATTGCCTCACAGCAAGAAATTCTCCCATTCGATTCTCAGCTGGAGTGCCTTCTGTGTGGAGTCTGCATGTCCTCCCTACGGTCGAGTGACATTTAAAGACATACAGGTAGGTGCGTGCATGAATGGGTGTCCCTTCTTTGAAGGTTGGGCGTTGGGCTGGCAACTCAGCACTGTAAAAATCCCCTGCCAATCATTAGCAGACCGGTGTTCCACTATAGCGACCCCTAACAGGGAAAAGCCGAAAGACTTTTTATTTACTCTGAACATATTGAAAGTTTGCAAGTGTCCCTCCTGCAGTACCTGGATGGAAATTATGTTCAGCCAGCAGAGGTCTTCCTACAGCTTAGCAGCTACTGTGTAGCTAAAGTGAGGACACAAGTTCATGTAAGGTTGCACTGGGGACAGAGGTACAAAATATCCAGCTGGGAATATTACAACTTTGAGTACACTGCACCTGCAAGGTACATTAACTTCCGGGAAAGCTGGCATTGTGTAGCGTGATTCCACTAATTGAAGGCCAAATTAGTGCACTACAATTTGCCTGTTTTCTTTCAACAAAAATCACCCAAACAAATCACGCTAATAATAGGGAACAGACCCCCTGATCAACAAATACTGACTTTATATATCAAGGTCATACCACCTTGTACTCCACCCTTCCTTCTGCTACTAACCTGTGTATAGAATTCAGCAAAACCACAACTGCAGTCTAGCAGATGTGATCAAATATTACTAAGCAAATTTGTCTCAAAGAAGTCAATAAAATCAATGCTTCTGTCCCACTGTATGCAGTTTATCTTTAATGCAATTTCTTTTTTCAGTTTCAACCACCTTTCTGTGAAATGATTTGTGAAATTTTTGTTCAAATTTATGTGGAGCTTTTCTCCCCGGGCCTCTACTGAAAATGGAAATGTATCCAGCTCTAGCCAAAATTCATAAGGAATTACTTAGGAACCTTAGCTACATATATGGCCATGCTACTCCAGATGAATGAACATCTCAGAGGTGTACCATCTCACAGGTGTACCACAGCCTGTGGAATAAGCTGCAGATGTAAATGATGTCATGCAAGCTGACAGAACATTAATTAAGTGGCAGAGACTGCAGCAAAAATCATTAGTCATGCTTTGACGATCCTGTTTATTAGATCACTTATTTGCAGATACAGTTACTCTTTTTGTCACATTCCTTACTGTCTGCACACAAGTACATTTATTTCTGTTTTTTGCATCTTTATTGAAATATTGGCATTATGCGTTTTTTTCTTACAATGCATTAATTGTAATAAGTTGTAGTATGAATTGCAGGGTGGAAGCACCAACATTCACAGACATGGTCAGCTATGGAGAGGTGGCACATAGCGTGCACTTCTCATGTATGCATAGGGATAAAAGCTGCATCATTTTTGGAATGAGTTGTGTAACTAAGCAATAACCCATGATATACTTTAACAACACATGGTGTGTGGCTTAAACAAGCAATAATGCCCAACCAGGTGTGTATTATTATGTAAATAACACCTGTCCAGGGGTGTACTGAGGCCAGATGCCACAGGTAGAGGGCCTCTACACCCCTTGAAAGGCATTATTTTCACAATAACACATACCTTGGAGGGTATTATTGTGCTTTGAGAATGGACTTTATGTTAAATTGAATTTGCTTGATTTTGTTTTTTTTTTTGTTATATATATATATATATATATATATATATATAATTTCTTTTAAATAATTTTGATGTAAAATAGTTCCTCTGTCTACTGTTACAAACTTGCTATAGTATATGCTGGAACATTTTTGGGAGTTGACGTCATTAAATAATGCAGCAGACCCGTAACGAGCAGCGTACCCCAGGGATCGGTCTTGTGGCTTCTGTTATTTCGGATATACATCCCTGAGGTGCAGGGCAAGACATAAACACGTTTTTCTTTCTTTTTTTTTTTTTTTAATTTTTACTCGCTAAACCACAAAAGCGCTGCTTAGCAAATGTAAAATAATGGCGGACATTGTCTCCATTACAGTCCAAGTTCCACGGCTTGAGGTGGTGTAGTAATTTTTCAGTGGGCATTAACACCCACTGAAGAACATTAATTCTCCAATCAGCATGATGATGTATAGGTCGCCCATTCTCTAAACATTGATATATGTACCCAATGTAATGAATTACTGATAAGATGCTAAGTTATGAACTTGTAGCTATTAGCTTTGTGATTGTTGCTTAATAATTAGGATATTGTACAGTTGGAGGAGGACCTTGGAGGGCTACAGTTGCTCATTTCAATAATCAGTAGGTCAGCACTTCATGTGAGTGAGGTGAGGGACTTTAATGTCCTTAAAGTACCTAACTTCCACTCACAAAGTGAAGTATTTATCAGGGAATTGATACAAAATGAAAAAAATACATTGCCTTTCTAACAGTGTAATACTAGCAGTCAAGAGTAAGGTAAAGCAGAAAATATGCTGTTATGTGTTGCACAAATCTTGGAATGCCTAGTGCAATTCTTGTACAAATGAAGTACGATAGGAACATATTGAAATTAATTTACGGCTTACTGGAATTACTGTCATGTGCAGCACAACATCATTCTGAGACATCTTTTCAGTTATTACATTACTGTCCCTGTGGCACAGAAGGATGCAGCTCTAACCACTGCCTAGATGAGCTGGGATCAGCTACCACTCTGGGTGTTGGTGAAGCCATTTGGGAAGGACGAAAGTAAGTGGCTGAAGTCGGCTTACCAGTTGTGCTGGGAAGGAGTCAGTCAGACTCATGTATCATAGGATCATAAGATCATAGGAAGTTACTAGGCTACTGGCCCTGAGGCCCTTATAAGCCTAGACAAGAGTTTAGGCCATGTTTAGACAAGTCAGCACCTGATGCCCCTGTCCAGCGGGGACACAGATGGAATCGCAGGGATGTATTCACTATTTCCCATCTAGTTATCCAGGTTGCGCTTAAAAAGGGGTAAATAGGTAGTCTGCTTGACATAGAGAGGGAGTTTATTCCTCAGATGGGGGAGTCTCTGGGACACAAATCTGTCCCACCAACAAGTCCTATTGATGTCATAGACCAGGTTAAGGCCATGTGTGCGGGTTACTCGAGTGGAGCTTAACTTGCGGATATGCAGCAGTCCCATCATGGCAGGGTCTGAGATCGCCTTGTATGCCAGACAGAGATCACCTATGAGGAGTCTGTATTAAACAGAGTAGAGGGATAGGGCTTTTAGCATATCTGTGTATGGTAGATATTTGAGACCCTGGATTCTCCTGGTGAGCAACCTCTGTGGTCTTTTTAGCTTCTGCATGTGCTTTGCAAGGTACATACCGAATGGGGCATTGTACTCAATAATGGGCCTTATAAGGGAAGAATACAGGGATGTCATGACTTTCTTGTCCCTGGACGAGATACTCTTACTTATGAGATGGGCCATGTAGAAAGCTTTCCGTACAATAGAAACAACATGGTGATCAAACGTCAGGTTGCTGTCAATCTGGGTGCCAAAATCGCTCACGACTGACTGAGTGCTTAGGACATTGTTATTAATGTGATAATTTGTGGGGACATCACTCTCCCTAAAGGAGATGATGATGCATTTTTTGGTATTCAGCTGGAGGCCATGTTTCTGATACCAGTCATTTGTTTGGGTGAGACCCTCTTGGAGGATGTCGACATCACTAGCGGAATTTATGACAGTGCCCAGATTGCAGTCATCTGCAAACTTGGTCAGCCATAGCCCACTGGTTTTGGCCTGCTCCTCAAAAAAGAATATCCCAAATAACAGAGGCCACAAGACCGAACCCTGGTGTATGCCACTCGATACGGGTCTACTGCTTGAGGTGGCTTCCCCTATTTTGACTAGGTGGGTTCTATCAGTGAGCCAGTTAGCTACCCTTCTGGTAACATATGGATTCATGGATTTATGCCTAGTTGATAGAGTTTATCTATTATGTCCGAGTGTGTAATAGTGTTGAAGGCTTTTGCCAGGTCAAGGTAGGTGGTGTGCACTGTCTTCCCCTCATCCATGACTTTGGTGACTGTCTCAAAAAAGTTGACCACATTTAACAGACATGACCTCCCCTTGACGAAGCCAAACTGTGTCTGATCGAGTGTTTGGAGGTTGCCAATGTCCTTGTTTATGAGGTCCATGATAATCCATTCCATGCCCTTGCAGATCAGGCTAGTTAGACTTATGGGTCTATAATTTCCCAGATCAGTAGATGCTCCACCTTTGTGTAAAGGGATGACAGTGGCTGTCCTCCACTCAGCTGGGACAAAGCCAGCACTCAGGCTTTGGTTGAATAGGGCACCTAATGGTGCTACAAGTTCCTGCCTGAGTTCATGTAGGATTCAGCCTGGGATATTATCGGGTCCTGTGGAGGCTGTATTTTTTGCCTTTGAGAGAGCAGTGATGACCTGATCCCTAGATATAAGGGGAAGGGGGCAGATATGGGAATCTCCTGATGTACTAATCGGGGGGACAGAGGAGTGAAATTTTCACTGAATCTGTCAGCCAGAAAGTTTGCTATATCTATGGCATTTTTATATGTGGTGTACTTGACCATCAGTTCTGAACAGATCTGGGTGTTACCTTTGAGATTATGGACATATGTGAAGAAGGCCTTATGACTATCTCTAGTAGATGTGGCCAATTTGGACTCAAAGTTTGCTTTGGAGGATTTCAACAGTGCTCTTATTTGCTGTTTAGGCTAAAGAGAGATTGCTTCCAGTTGGGCACCTGCTCCTTTTTTTTCTTTTGTTATAGAGTTATTGGTAGTGTTGGTAAGCACTAAAGCAGACTGTAGCAGAAGCATAGAACTAGATCATATGCAAAGTGCTGTTAAGCAGCTTTTCACTCACTGTTTGGGTGACATGTGTAAATGTTTGCATGTATTACTGTCCTTCATTTAGGAAAGCTGCTTTGGGGAAAAGGAAAAAAAAATCCACAACTGCCTAAGGGATGACCTAAATCAGAGGGATCTGATGGGTGGCAAGCTTGGGGAGAAAAAAGTACCAAGAAAAAAAGGAAAAGAAAAAAATATGTTAATAATAAAATGCAATAAGTGATATGAGTGACTGACTGTTTAGTGAAAGGAGGAAGGCTCTGAGTACGGAAGAGAGTGCTGAACACAAGGAAATGGGATGCATTTGAATGACAGACTGTATGTGATGACACTCAAATGCACCCCCTTTTCTTCCATCATGTTCAGCACAGATTGTATGTGATGTTTGAGGAAAATCATTGGGAATATATATTTAGTACAACTGCATTAAATCAAGATGATAGAAGAGTAAAATTATGGTACAGTATCTGATGCATTTTTGGTAAAGGTTTAATGAAACCTTTAAAATAACAGGGAAGGTGGATAACAAGAGAAAGTGGAAGTGGCAACAGACAGAGAGTCTGCTGACTTCCCACAGTTGCTATTCATGGAGAGTTTATATGCATGAAGTACAGGAGACCATCAAGGAGCCTAGGCCAACTTCCCCAAAACACAGTCATGGTAAGTAACCTGCTCAAGATCGAACAGCAGGCAAATGAAAAGGAGCCTAGGCCAACTTCCCCAAAACACAGTCATGGTAAGTAACCTGCTCAAGATCGAACAGCAGGCAAATGAAAAGGAGCCTAGGCCAACTTCCCCAAAACACAGTCATGGTAAGTAACCTGCTCAAGATCGAACAGCAGGCAAATGAAAAGGAGCCTAGGCCAACTTCCCCAAAACACAGTCATGGTAAGTAACCTGCTCAAGATCAAACAGCAGGCAAATGAAAGCTGAGAGATTTGAACCCTGTACCACAGAAAGCAGCTACTTAACAGTTCATACATAGCCTTAGCCGTCTGCACTAATGGCCAGACAGTCTGTTGGTTAATAAATTAATAAATATGACAACACATTACTATGCTCTATTGGTACAATAAAGCTCACGTCTTTACAAATGATTCCTTATTTCATTATTTGTTGCAATTTGTAGAAAATGCAGTATATATTAAAGTGCTAGCCATCCTGAAATGCATGCCAGTTATCAAGTTATCAGTACTGTGCAGAAAAGTTTACAGTATCCAAATAAGATGTTGTTGTTTAAAAGTTCAGATTCTGGAATCTGTTTAAGAGTGGTAGCTAACACGTCCATTTATTGAAAGAATGGTTAGGTTTTAAATGAGATGCCATGGATATATAATAGTGGTATATTAGTACACTCTATGGGTCATAAGTGCTGACAGAGTAATATGCTTTTCTGTTTGTTTTTTTTTTTTTTTTTTTTTTTTTTTGCAGGAGGCAAAACTACAATTGATTTATTCTTCTTATGTGAATCTTTGTTTAGTGTCCAAAAAAACTAATAAATCTCTAAGGTACAAGTTCTGGTTTAGAAGAAGTCTGGTTACAGATAAGTTGTTCATGTGAAGAAATGAACAATACAAAAAATATTATGACTAGAAAAGAATTAATGAAAGATTTGAATGATGAACATAACCAGAAGATGTGTTTCAAAAATCAGTATTTGGAGGCAGGCATTGGGAACAAAAAAGTTTATTTCCAACTTGATTGATTAATTAGCTAGGTATGATGATCAACCTAGAACAACCTTTTTCAGTCATTAAGGTGTGCTAGGTTCAAAAGTCATAAGACAAATCATTTATTTAAAACTTGCTTAAAACAATTGTAGCTTCTGCATTCAGTGAGAACTTGTGCAAAGCATACAGTCACAATATATTTTGCAAAACGTGTTCCACTGCAGTAACTCTTGGATGACATGACTACAAACATTACATATCAATACACCTTAATCATATTTCATAAGAATGATGAAGTATTAATAAAAGTTCAAGAGGATCAAGTCAATGGCACATATTCCAGTTCTAACATCTTTCTGAGAATAAAACCTGCACATTGTCCGACTGTGAAATTGTTTTTAGAGGAATTTTAAAATGATTTAGGGTAGGGAATTTGTGAGTCTAGCCTGTGGAGATTTCTATAGCTAGCAGACTTTAATAGAGAAAGCCACTGGTTTATGAATAATAGCTTTTCTTCTTGGTACACAAAATAAGCATAAATATGCTACCAATTAAAGACACTGCAGCTAGGAAATTTAGATGTCTTATGAAAAATGAGACAGACTCAACTACTTAAATAAGAAGCTTACTTTCCTACTTAATCCAGAGTAACTGCAAATAGGAAGACTATATTTGATTAACAACTTGATGTTCTAGGCTGTTGAGATGTTTTGTTGGTTGCACGACTATTTATTGTGTTTACTGCTAGCTAGATAAGTTTATTTCTATTTGTCAGTGCCTTCATTAACCTAGACATAGGGAAAAAGGCTATTAGTGCTTCAGGTCTTTGAAAAATTTGAATTTAGCCAGCTGATATATTTATTGAATAAACCAACAGGTACGATTTTTTTTTCACTGGAGTCTGGGCTGAGGCTCCTAGGCGGTGAGAAATTTCCTTGTGGTACATTTGGTTGGGGACATATGGTTGAAGTGACATTCAGCTGCTGAGAAATATGTCTGTTGCATATTCCCTTTGAGCAAAGAGAAGAATGCAGTGCCAGGTCCACAACTTCAGTAACCAAGTGTACAGGAGGAAAATAATGTCCATGGCCCCCAAGGCAACATGAGACAGCAGGCAGTATAGCAGGCATCAGCAGCAGGCTGGCCAGTGGTAGTAAAAATGCAGTGCTCAATGGGCAGTGCCTTTAAAATTGGAGTGTGTGGACCACTGCCCCCTTCACAGTGTCTAGGAAACATTAGTTAAAATGCATACTGGCGCATAAATGTGACTACAGTAGCATGCAGGATTTTCACCATGCTGTAGCCCACTTCTACATGTTGTGGTTACATAAGCATGTACTGTACACTGAGCATATCACTCATTATTTATTCTGCCCCCATGCACTTGGTTATTAAAGCTGTGGACATGGCAGTGGATGCTTCTCTTTGCCCACAGGTAATCTGCAACAGACATATTTCTCTGCAGCTGAATGTCACTTCAACCATTTTCCCCAACCAAGTGTACCACATGGAAATGCCTCACTCCCTAGGCACGTGAACCTGTTAAGTACCTTATCTTTCCAGACTAGTCACAGTCTGATAAAAGACAAATATTGTTTTCCCATAGAAGGAATAGAACTGAATAAATCATCCCACTACTTAGGGCAGTGTCGTTCCAGTTCAGTGCCCAGTCTGGTTAGAAGATGTATGTTTGAAAGGATGTATTATACTAGGAGAAAGAAGAGGTGATGTAGCTAATTCAAAGATTTTTTTAAAGTTACTTCACTCTCTTAGTACTGTTAGCTTTGTTTGCTTTTAAATGTAAAAGCTTAATTTGATTAAATGTAAGGGACAAACAGGTATGACCTTTCTGTAATGTTTTACTGTAGCTTGAAAATCCAAACATCCTCAAGCAGCAAGATCAACTCATGAGCCGTGTTGTACTGTAATCTAAAAAACTAATGATTTACTAGGAATATGTTCAAAATGCTTTGCAAATCCATGTTAACTGCTTCCGAATAAAAGTTTGTTTTCTTAAGGGAACAGAATGCAAATCCATGTTAACTGCTTCAGAATAAAAGTTTGTTTTCTTAAGGGAACAGAATGCAAATCCATGTTAACTGCTTCAGAATAAAAGTTTGTTTTCTTAAGGGAACAGAATGCAATTCCATGTTAACTGCTTCAGAATAAAAGTTTGTTTTCGTACTCATTATTCACATATTCTCCATGCAGAATACTTCAACATTGCATGAAATCTAGCATACTTATCTTCTGCCACTGATTCTGCACTTTCTGAGATATCTATTCAAAGTTACTTTAAAAAATATTCTGATATAGTTTAAAAGGTGCTGTTTTGTTGTCTTTAGGAATTTGCAGGATTATTTTAAGTGGGCACAATGATTTGTAGAGATTTTAGAGTATTTAGGTAAGTAAGACATGCTGACAAGTAAATGAGGTCAGCTCTAACAATACATTCTTCACAGAGAAATATTTGCACTCTTCTGGAAGCAATGAGCAAAGATTCAGCAAATGTGGGGGTATGGCTATGAAAACTCTCTCGTTCTCCTGCTCCGTTGAGTGTCAATCCACTGAAAGTTCAACCAGGCTAAACAAGCCAGTCAAAGTTTCAATATGAAAAACCTGAGGAAAACATGTTTTTGTTTGTTTATTTGTTTTTATTTTTCATTTTTTTTCCAGTGAACAAGCCCACCTGTACCATAAACTGTTTCTCTTTGCACAACAAAAAACAAAAACTTTCAGAAACATAAAATCACTACTGGTCTATTTTTTTTCAAATACTTAATCTTGTCCTTAGATATGGCCTGTTTTTTTTTTTTTTTAAACTTTACTAAATGAGTCAGTGGAGGAAAAAAAACATATTCTATTCACAAACTAATATGAGCATAACCTTCTTAAATTTGCTGAGTTCATTAATCTCCACACCTTCAGCAGTTTTCATGGAAGTAGCCAGATAAAGTGTATGGTAGTTCAGTTACCAGTATAACCAAAGTCCCTTCTTGCTATTAGTATTCCTGTTGTATATATCATGCATTCCTCGACCTATGAATCTTGTGAGAAGAACATCCATTTCTCTGAATTTAGGAAAGAGAAATCAAAACTACATAATAAATGCCATTTTGTAATTAGGCCTATTGTATCAAGATGAAGACCTTACATCTCACTTTTATGATGTCTGCATTATTCTACACTTAAGTTTTTATTTTTTTATTTTATAGGACTTCATATTAAGTAGTATTTATTATATGACTAAAGAGCTGTATAATTATAAGGTCTAGACAATCAGCTCACTGTTTGTCAAAGTTAATATGCACTTTAACTGACATATTACAAATTCCTCCACACATGAAGAAGGGCAGCATTTTTTCTCATTGCTATAGACTGGACAGAGAAACAGCAATGAAGGAATGTAGCAAAAAACTGGTAACAGTCCTAACTATTGTGCAGATGTGGGCTTTCTTGGAGAGGGCGCAGTTGCCCCTGGCCATCAACCCAAGTTCAAGTGTAATGGCACTTTCAAGCTTAAAGGATGCCCAGAAAGGAGTTTAGGGCAGTTCTGCATCTCCCTTTAAAATCATTATGACTTAGTATTTAAAATACTACCAGAATATTCCTGGTGGCATACATATACTTGCAAAAAACACTTACTGTCACCATTTTTATTGAATCAGGTATATGCAGAAAACTTTTTATACCGCCCATCCCTGTGGAGCTGTTTAGAAGTTACTCCTGATTATAAAAGTACTTGAAATACCTACAATATTCTAATGTATTTTAGATATTTTGTTATGTGGGTTGCCCAGCTGAAATAAGGCCCATTTTCAGTGGAAGGCCTGGAGTACTGTCTGGTTAAGTGACTGATTCACTGTCACGTGATATGCAAACTGGGACTGTAGGACTCAAACCCCCAGCTCAACAGAATTGGAAGTTATTAACACCTCATAATCTTAATCGTCTGTGCTCTAAGCATTTCCTCAGTGATTCAGTTGGTCATGTTGTACTCATGTCACTAGATTCCATGGACATGCCAACAAGAGTTTAATTTAGTTTTGAATACTATTTTATTTGTATTTACTTTGTTTTTCTTCCCTCCAGTTTGTCCACCTTTCTCTTTGAAATACTTTCTGATGCACAAGACATTCTTCCTTTTATATGATGTCTTTACTAGTTTTTTACATTGAAAAACAAAACAAAAACAACGACAATATTAATAATAATAATAATTATAATAACAACACATCATAAATTGCTGCTGAAGCTTACAGAATAATGGCCAGGTTTGGTGTGGTCATCCACACATGCATGTCTAACAGATGGATGGTATTATCATCATCATCATCATCATCATATGTTGTAAAAAATCGATTCTACTCCGAAGTGTGCATGGATGAAAAATAAGTAGCTTCTGAAATTTATTGGTTTATTTGTAGTCTTCGGTAACTAGGCAAGTTCTGCTGTGTAGTGTGGCCTATTTTTAGTGTGTCCTTGTTATGACTCTGTAACTGACTGTGTGTAAATAGCACACTGCACATGTGAAGGCTGCTGGAAACAACCACAGGCACGTGCAGGGGATTTGTTCACAACCTGATGCTGTTCTTATTAGGGTAAGCTGCCAGTCCGATAGATCTTAGGTCATGGTTGTAAGATACATCAGAAACACTCAGTGTATCTTACTCTAAATAACATAAAACTATATTTTATCTTTTTCTGATAAATGCCCCTTGCTCTCAGGTTACTGCAGTGAGGAAATTGTCCACTGTCTTGAGTGCCCGAGATGCATTGATATATTATTATTATTATTATTGTGTGTTTATTTTATTTGTTTGTCTTCAATACTTAGGCCTCTGCATCAGTTAAGCTGACCCTTTGTTCACTAAATCCTCCTTCATATTCAGTCCTTTACAGGTCTGTGTACTGAAAGGCAAATTAATGCAACAAGACTGCTGCATTAGGAATTGTGTAAACACTCCAACAGAGTGATAGCTGAGAAGTACTGGAAACACAAACTGCAAAGAACTACTAAGGAAGATCTCATCAGATGGGATCGTCCAATCCCAACACTGAAGAAAGTAGGAGCAAGAAAAACATATATAGCAGTCAAGAAAATAAATATCAAAACTAATATTAATCACTCTACTAGGTACAGCTACTAATTACAATGACCTCCATACTTAAAAACATAAAGTTATAGAGTATCAGGATAGAAAAAAAGTTGAGATGGGCAGATATAGATTCTGTCATGCTGCAGTCAGAGATTTGTCACTGCACTCCTATACTATATGACTGTTTTGGAGTGTGAATCCTTTTTAGGCGATATCCCTCACTTCCACAAGAGAATAACCTCCAGGTTTCCTCTTCTGTGAACTAAGTGCACTATCTCATATCTTTGTTATCCATCTAGAAATTCTTTTAGGTAAACCACAGTTAAGAACCTTTGTTCTCCTCTACCCCCTATGATAACATGACTATGAAAGCCTGTCACATCTTACCCCTCCCTTACCAGTCTGCCTACATTCACTTTACTTCACAGACATGGGTGGTGCATGGTGTTGGTGATTTTTTTTTTATCCTGTACCAATAAGTGAGTCATGTCAGAACTGGATATTAAGTTAGAGGGAGTGCAGAAACACAAACATATTTATTTATTTATTTAGTTTGCCTCTTTTCATTGGAAGCCAGTGCAAAAAGTTCTAAAAAAAGTAGCAAACATACAAATATACAGTGCAGCAGAACACATTTTTACAGAAGACTGATAGACCCACTAGGACATTGTATAATACTATAGCAATAACCCACGCCTGGGTGTGGGTAATGCTGGATTTACCCATGGTTGGTGTGGTTTGATCATGAGGGCAAAGCCCGAGTGGCCAAACAAAGACAACCGTGGGTAAATCCAGTATTACCCACACCCAGAAGTAGGTTATTGCTATTATACAATGACATTATTTAAGAAAAAAAATACTTACTTTTCTTAAATAATGGCATTGTATAATGCCTCTGTGCTACCCTTCTGCAGCTGTCTGGTATTCTGTGGCAGTTCTGATGTACTGTGCATGCTTATGCCTATGCAGTACATCAGAGCTGTGGGTGGAAGCAATGGAGAAAGCAAGATCTCCGTTGCTTTTTACAAAGTGTCTCGCTATGTTAAAGCAGTTTAACATAGCGAGACAGCTTTAAAAAAAGCAACGAAGAGTTAATAGTTTAACACTTCATATCACTGGGTTGTGATTGGCCAGGTTAGGACTTGCGAGTGTTTGTGTATGACTTCAACAATTTGCACTGTAAAGATATGATACAACTCTTTTGCCATGTTTTTTTTTTCTTTTAGACAATCAGTTTTAATTTTTCTGTGAATTTTTGTAAATAAAACAAAAGGAGACTGGCAAGTTCAGTATTACATTTATGGTTTTTAAGATTATGGTTCACTGATGTTTCTGCATGGGTCTTTACATTCTTCTTGAATACAGTAAATGTAATTTTCTTTTTTTGAACCATTGATCTTGATATTGGTCAGAAAAGGGAAACCGCTCAAGAATACTAAAATTCTGAAATTTAGCACTATTGGGTATGTCAGTGAAATAAATCAGCAACTGTTATTTCTTTTAAACTAGGGAGCACAGAGGACTGAGAACAGAGACAAGAACTGCCATGTGTTGAATTGTTTGATCATTTGAGCAGGTTTTGTCACTTGAATCAGCTTCAGAGCAAACATTCAAAGATTTATGATCTATAAAGTCTGTCTATATCTCTTCCTGCAGCGAAGACTGAAGATGTATCATTTTATAACAAAAGTAACAAATAATGAAAATAAATCCTGACATTCTAGTGCAGAGATTTTATTTAACCATCTCCCTATGAAAACTAAAGGCCAGTTTTATATCTCTCACATGCTGAATTTGTAAATAGGTGTTCTCATAGTATTGCAGGCAGAACCATTAACATTTTGTCATAAGAAGCAATATGGCAAGGAATTGAATGTAAGTTTTCTTGGTTATAGCCTTGTCCTTCGTGGTGCACGTTAACAGCCCATGACATGTACAGAACAGTTGACTCTGTGTAACAGTACTAAGCATAGTATACTGGTGAGTTTTTTTGATTGTTTACATGCAAATGTTGTACTTTGTCACTAGAGGAAGACTGGCGTGTTATTGAAAAAAATTAAACCACAGAGGTGTAGTTTGATGTCTTTTGTAAAAGATTTTCCTTGAAAATTCTCTTCTGCACATCTCTTTACCTTGTTTACAAATTATTTTTCTAATTTTTATTAATGTACTTCTGCAGAGCTGCAAACAGAGACATGGAGACAGACACACATACTTTCCCCTTCAACTTACATTCTGTACCCAGTTTCTATTTTGGTGGCCCTCATAACAACTGCCTTATGCCCACCTTATGTGTTCTTAAATTTCATTATTGCTTTTTGTCATACTTTCTCTTCAAGGGGGTCTTACAGTCAGTTGGCCACATGACATGCTTTTTTCATACTTATTCAAACATAATAAGTTGAGTTGTCAGTGGCTTGTTTACTGTTACTTACTTTACTCAGAAGCTAAACTGCAGTGCACACAAGTGTTGTGTGTAGTGAGGAGTTCGATCTCCCATCTTAGCAGAGAAGGAGTGAGACAGCCTTTTATTGCCTGTCATTGATCAGTCTTTTCTCAAATATACAGTGACCTTAGACTGAGAGTAATAATGTAAGGGGGAGCTGCAGACTGAAGATAGAAAGGAGCTCACCCACCTCCATAAATTATTTCATAGATTTATAGGTGCGTACTAGGCTAATGGCCCTGGAGACTTTACAAGCCTAGCCCATAGAAGTGCCCTGGCATTGTGCCACCCGATGTTAGTTCCCAGTGCCTGTATCAAGTAGATCCACTGGAGTGATCCTCAGGCTGAACTTTCTATTTCCCCTCCACTCATCAAGATTTCTCTTGAAGAGGGCCGGTGAGGTGCTCTGCTTGACATGTATGGGAAGTCTACTCCAGAGCATGAGCAGTCTCTGGGTTATGAACCTGTCCCTCCAGCATGTTCTGTTGATTGTGGTAATGAGATTGAGGTCTCTGGACCATGTGATGCGGAGGGATTGGGATTTCTTTAGATGTAGCATTTCTAACAGAGCTGGGTCAGACATGGCTTTGTAAGTCAAGCAGAGATTGCCTCTAAGTAGACGATATGAGGCAGAGAATAGCTGGAGTTTTTTGAGTCTGTCCATGTAGGACATGTGTTTAAGGCCTAGGATCCTCTTCGTGAGGTACTTTTGTGGCCCTTCCAGATATTGCATGTGTCTAGTGAGGTACATGCCAAATGGGGCATTATACTTGATGATTGGCCTAATGAGGAAATAGTAGAGAGAGATGATGACCTCTTTCTTCCTGGATGCAAAACCCTTGGTAATAAGATGTGCCACATAGAAGGACTTTCTGACAAACAGTGGTAATGTGGTGGTCGACGGAGAGGTTGCTGTCAACTTGTGTCCCTAGATCTCTTATAATGCCTTCAGTGTTTGGTGGGCTCCCATCAATGTGGTAATTAGTGGGAACTGAGTTTTTCCCAAAGGGGATGATGATGCATTTTTTAGCACTAAGCTTAAGGCCATAGTTTTAACACCTTTCATTGGTCTCGGTGAGGCCTTTCTGAAGGATGTCTGCCCACTTGGGGAGTTAATAATGGCTCCCAGCTTGCAGTCATCTGTGATCATGGTCAGCCAGAGTCCCTCCGTGTTGGCCTGGATTTCTGAGAAGTAAATGCCAAATAGGAGAGGACCCAGGACTGATCCCTGTGAGACTCCACTCGTGATTGGTTGGCAGTCTGACTTGGAGTCTGCTACTTTGACACTGTGGGTTCTATCTGTGAGCCAATTTTCAACCCACCTAGTGATATAGGTGATATTTATTTATTTTTGATACCCTTTTCTCATAACTTAAGTTCACATATAGATGTTCTGAACATTTTTATACTTAATCTGTCATTGACAAAGAATTGTTGAGCAGTTGTGTCTTTCATTTTGCTGTTCCAAGGACTTTTATGGATCACTTTAAGGAATTTTACAATCATTCACCACTTCTGCTGTTAAATAATTTGTTTTTGTTTGTCCTGAAACATTCAACATTTATCTTTAAATGATGTCTTCTGCATATGTACATGACTTTTTTTGAAAGATTGTAACTTTGTGGATTCTGTGTATTCCACTGAATTTCTTACAGCTTTATTTTTAATTGTCTTTATATTCTTTCCTTAAGAACACTAATGCAATCTCTTACAGTTTACATTTCGTCTTTGTCTTCATTCCTTAATAACATCATTGTAAGTTCTTTTAATCTCACTTTATATTAGATGCCTTCTGTTATTGGGATACATGTTTTTTTATTTTTTTTTCTCCCTGACTTACTAATACATTGTCAATGTTTTTGTAATTGCAATTTCTTTAAAACTGTATACAGCACTCCATATATCATGCCGGAATAACATTGCTTTGTAATGGTGATACTTTTTCCGCTAAAGACCAGTATTTCACCATCCTTCTTTGATGACCTTTCACACTGAATGCCTACCTTCAGGCTGTGAGATGTGACTACCCCTAGGAATTTTGTTATATCCTGTTCTCTTCCCACTCCCCAATCCCCGTGCCTTCCAAGATTAGCAAGCAATACTTGCATTATACAAGCAGCACGTCGCTGAAATGTACCCCATGCATGTGCAGGGATTCATCACCAAATAATGACTCGGGTTTGATTATTCCTGTTGCAGTTAGTACCACCTTTATCACTGTTGCCTGTTCATAATATAGATAGGAAAATCCAAGTCATCCTACAAAAGTAACTGCTACAAAAAAGTGTTGGCGAGTTTGTTCTCTCACTGTTCCTGTTTTCTCCATTGGGTTTTTCATCAATGTAACACTACCATTTGACTTGCTAGGAAGTCAGTTGTGACCCGTTGAAAGCCTAGGATATTCGCTGAAAAATCATGCACTGAATGCACTTTTGACTGTACAATGTAGCAGAAAGTATATTTAATGTGATACAAAAAAATGAATATTTTAATGAGAAAATAAAGACATATTATGTCCAGGCATGCAGCTGGGGCATTTACACTCACTTAGCCAATGTAATTAGTGTCAGGGTCTCTGTATCCTGGGGCTAAGATGAAATCTGCTCTTCAAAGACATGAAGCATCTTTTTCTATCAAATATCCAAAACCAGAAATCCAGTTCTGAGTACGTCAACTGACTGTTCTACTACCAGACTTGTTAAGGTTGCATAGTAAAGTGGCAGTTTACAGCTATTTCACTATTTATCCCTTGTTTCTATGACCAGTAAAAATGGGGATAATATATGAGTTATCTTGACAGTAGGAAGTCTTAATGGAGTAGTGTATTGCTTGGGTAGTCATGGCATGCTTTATTCATTTATGCAATATTATCTACTTTATTTATTCCTTGTTGATTGTACAGCATGTTCTGATAGTAAACACTGAACATTGTCAAACATATATTAGCAATCAAAGTGTCTTCAAATTAAATGTAGTTCATCTAAGAAGCACATCTCCTATGATTACACCCAATTTATACACAGGATGGAGCTCTTTTCTTTATAGTACAAGGATTGGGAAAGTTCTTATACAAAATATACAAAACTGGTCTTAGAAGTTGAGGGATTTCCTGTTTTGGTGAATGAGTACATCCAGTGTGATCAGAACTCTGTTGTATATGTGATGCTCACATTCAAGGCAAGAGTTCCTGCTTCGTGGCAACACAATCTTTTAGTTTCTGCTGTAATTTGATGAATTGTTGTGTTTCTCAGCTTTCTGTCAGAAGTAACAATCTCTAACTATTACACAGGCCTCAGTTTTCCAGATTAGCGACCTTTAACCTTAGACACTGCTCAGTGCTAGCCATAAGACACCAAGGCTTACTTCTTAACTGAGCTCATCCTTGTTGATTCAGAGTCTTGCAGTCATTTCAGAAAAGCTTAAAATATATTGATGAGGGTTCTTCTCTCAGCCTGTTTTGATCATATTTGTGGGGACTTGTAGAGAAGCCAGTATCTGACTGATTTCACCAATTGTATTCTCTCTCTGTCTCTCTCTCTCTCTCTCTTATTCCCTCAAGGAAGTAAGATTATCTGAGTATCCCTGTTTGTAATATTATTCTGGGGTTATCAAAATGCAAGTCTGATTAGATAACTGAAGCTTCAGATATTCTGACTGAAAACATACCACTTTGTATATTAAATGTGAGGGATAGAGGAATAACTGTGACCCAGAAAACCCGAGTTCAAGTAGGATGGAGGCATAACTGTGACCCAGAAAACCTTAGTTTGACTATTGAGTGAAGCAATACAGGAGTCAGCTTAAAGATTGGCTTAATCATCCCAAAGGATGGTGGACGTCTGACATGGCTGTTCCCCTGTAGTGACTGGGGGCTCTAGCTCATGCTGGCAGAAGTGAGGTGGGAGTGACAGACAGAACAGCTATAACAGAGTATGAGTGCATGGTAGTGAGCGCACATGGACTGCTTTAATGTAATCATACACCATGTGAATGGGATTAAGAAGGGCCAGCCTTAGGCCATTTGAGCCAAATAGCTGCAATAGGGCTGTGCACCTATAGGTGGCCCACACTTTTCACTGCATAGCTAGTTCACCTGACACCCTGTGCAACTTTAATGTGAAAAAAAGGCTCTTCTATTTGAAGCTGCAGCAAACTACTTGCTAAAAATGTAACAAGAATATTGTCATAGTCAAACTACGAGAAACTGAACACTGCAGCACTTTAGCCATGACAAGACATACAGTACCAACATTTCATTAATAAATACTGGTATTGCACACCCACACCACCAGATGATCTCTACCACATTCAAGTGCAAGGAAAAAATTCACCTTGAAGACCAAAGGAAATAAACCTCTTTTACTCTCAGATCATAGCAAGCAGCTTGATACAAATTTAAAAAGCAGCTTACTACAGCTACACATCCTGACAGTGTCTTTTTTTTTTTTTACAGAATGCCACTGATTGATATTGCCTCATATTTTTGCCTTGTTCCTGATAGAAGTTTTGATTTTCTGGTCAATTAATGAGAACTACAGTCAGTCAATTATGCCACACTGATTTTCATACCACAAGGATCCCTAGACAGCTGCCTAGGGCCCCTTGCTAGTGAGGGGACCTGTCAAAACTGCCTGTCACTACTATTTATCTGTTTGTTGCTGTGATGCACCTAGAATGTAGCATAAGAGTTTAAAGTAAATAAAAAAATATAATTATCAATAAAATTTGTAAATGGAATCTGCTTTCTGAAAAAACTGTCATCGTGCTGGGGGCCATATGGATCATTGGGATCAACACTTTATAGTGATGGAGATTAGCACCATTCATGGCTGCATTGCATGGACTGTCTGTTTTAAAGCGTTTTTGCTGAAGTTTGTGTAGAAAAATGTAGAGCTATTTTGCCGAAACATTGTAGTTATTGTGGTTATGAACATTTGCAGGCTAGAGGAAGGTTTACTGCATTATATACTTTGACAAGCCCAGAAAAGGGCATACATATGTTTGCAGTTGTATTTATGGTTGTATCTGGGTGTCATGCAGAGTAATTAAAAGAAATGAGAAACTATGCAAAGGACTGATGCTGTGCTGTCTTTCAATGCCTTTTGTAAATAGATTAAGTAAAAAAAAAAAGTTTTTATTTAAATAATATACTTGTCTGTGTTTGTATTAGGGTATGTCTGAGATAGTAGGAATTCTGCATTCTTACTAGGTCTACTTAAACAACTGTTGCACTTATCTGGCAATTTCGTATGTGGAATTTGCTATTGGAACAGCTGTTCTTGGTGACCCTTTGTGCTTTAGAATTGAGCTTCAGAATGAATTTTTCATTCTCTGGAAAGTGAAAGCAGAGTAGAAGGGTGATGCTGCTGCCATCACTTATGTCTGTGCCAGAAAGAGGACCCGCCAGTCTGTGTCTCAGGTTGTCATGCTGTCCTGGATTGTTGGAGTTATCATATACTAAGGAGGTAACTGATATGCTTGACTGATTTATGGAATACATTGGAATATCACATTCAGTGAGCAGGAGGCAATGTCCCATTCTTTGGGGAGTGGAGGGCTTTGGATTTTATACAGCAAGTTAACATGAAAGTAAGAGTAGATGGGAGAAAAGCCATACAATGAATTCTAGAAAGTAATGATTCATCAAGGACTTGGGGACAATCAGCTCTGTGATGCCTCAATGGGGCAATAATTTATATGTACTCTGTGGTTTATGCTATTCCTTTCCTTAAGCTTTGTTGATAAGAATTTATCTTATTGAAAACATTGCATTTAATACCACTGATATTAATTATTGTTCAATTAGCAATTATTTTCAGTTCGCTTCCAGTCATTAGATTTTTTTTACTTCTGCCTTTTAACTTTTTGTCTTACAAAGACTGAGACACTGCCACCTTTTCTATCAAATGTGCAACAATGAAAGGAGGTACACCCAAGGATGTGCGATTTGCATTCTGGAGCTTTAAAACACAGTACAGTAATAGTACAGATATCAGTATACTATAAGCAAAGGAAAGTGCCTATTGTTGAGACTTGGCATTAAACAAAGTCATCTTCACCTCTGGTTTAATTATATTACGCTTTTTTCATTAATTTTTTGTCTTGAATTTTGGAAGAGGTTTAAAAAAAGACAGTGGAGATGGAAGATTTTATTTTCAGTACTTCTAGAGTGGAACCATGAAGCCCATCAGACGCAAAGCAGTTTGGGAGACCTTGCACCTCACACCAGACTGATAGGCACATTGAATCGCTTATGCATGATAATATATCTTTAGCCCATCACTGAAGGTCAAAACTATGTAATTATAATTAGGTGCCATATTAGTTGATGAAAGGATTTTTCTAGGAAGATGGGTTTTACCCATTCTTGTTGCCAGGATGATTAGTAATCCCTCCATATCCTGAGACATTCTTTCCAACAGGGAAGACCTTCTTAGACCTCTTAACCCAACATAAACAATAACTGTCTCATATTTGGTTTTATTCCTTTATAACTTGGTTGCCATTTCTTAATTTTAGCTCAAGGCAGGCAGGACATTGTCCCAACCTCCTTAAAACTCCATTGAGATGTAAATAGTACTTATACTGCGACATTTTAATGTTAAGATATAGTACTTGGTGAGAGACTGACAAGAAAAGAGATCCTGTTATAGTTAGGGCCTATTACCCTACCTAGAGCCCCATTTGACCATGATCTGACTCTGCTTGGTATTGCTCAGAAATATACATGTTGATACAGAACCTGTTATTCTAGTAACTTCTTTAAATGAATAGAAATAATATTTAAAAACTGTCCCTGATTTTTTACATTTCTTTTCTTATTATTTAGTAGTGGTGCAGCGGTTAGCGTTGTCGCCTCACAGCAAGAGGTTCTCTTGTTCAATTCTCGACTGGTGCGCCTTCTGTGAGGAGTCTGCATGTCCTCCCCACAGTCGAGTGATGTCTACAGACATGCAGGTAGGTGCGTGCATGAATGGGTGTGCCTTCTTTGAAGGTTGGGCATCGGGCTGGCAACTCGGTACCGTACAAATCCACTGCCAGTCATTAGCGGACCGGAGTTCCACTGTGGCGACCCCTAACCATGAAAAGCCAAAAGACTTTTCTCCTTATTTTTGCCTTTGTTTAGAATTCCTCTGCAAAGAAGTTCAGAGGTTGTAATGGTGCACATATGTAAGGAACATAATAACTTCTGTTGTTTGTAATTTGTAGACCACATTAAGGAAACTAAGATACTCCTGGCTAAAATGTTGGAAGTACTTATATGAATAACATTTTTATTATCTGGGATTTTAATTTAGTCTCAATGGACTGGTGTTGCTCCAGCAGGGAATCAGCAGCATGGATGGATTACACCTCCTTATTAGTGAAAAACATACAACACAATCATAAACATGCTTACCAGGACTCAAGTCACAACAGACACTTATTTTCTTCAAGAAGACTTATCGAATTGGGAGTATTTGACTTTCGCACTTTTGCAAAAGGCACATCATGTTATGTTAGATTGCATCAACACTCAAGGATATGAGTGAAGTAGAAAATATTCATGAATGGAACACTGTTGTCAAAATGAGGATTGGCATTGATGAATGCAGGAGAGAAAAACAACTAAACAATTTCAGCTTAGAATTTGGAGATGAAGTGAAAAGTTTTGAAAAATAAATGGTTCCCAAGTATGGTTATCAGTAAAGCAGATTCGAGAACCAAATGGAGAAATTTCAAGGCAAACAACAGCAATAATAAATGTAAAAGAGCAGGCTATCATTTGCAAATATTAAATCAAATTCTTGTAAGTTATAAAAGAAGCAGGCAACAAATGTAAACACTGAGCCTTAAAAAGAATAACAGTTATTATTTTTTATTTTATTTTATTTTTGCTTTTCTTTACCAAGTATGTCTGAATGAGTTTAATCAAACAACCCTTTTCAATGGAAGCCCCATAAGAACAACTCCAAAATAATAAAACATTTTAAACAGTCATTCAATAATATATATGAGCAGACATTAAGTAATATACATTAACAATTATATATACATTTGCTAACTAGATTCCATTCATATAAAATAAAAGCAACTACTGCAGTATAAAATATCCTTATATATTAATAGTTTTTGAACACTGAGCTTTTAAAGAAATGTATTACTAGGTTTCTCACATAGAAAATAGATCATGTAACTAGTGCTTAGAAATTCAAAAAAGTGGAGGTGAAGGAAGGAGCTGGGTAGAGCAGAAAATACTAATATCATAGTTAAGAGGTAGGGTATAAAAAAGTTTTTAGACAATTATATATATGGCTATCATATATGCAAGTGACATAGGTTTTTCCTCTGTATAATGATTTGTTTGAACCACGTGATACATGGTAGTCGAATTTCAACTGGTCGTCTATGGTAACACCTAGTAATTTTGTGTGATTTAGTTGTTCTGTCATGGTGTTGTTGGCAGAGATGATAGTGAGCAGTGTTATTTTGATAGAGATGTGTTTTGGGGTAAAGAGCAGTTATTTTATTTTTTAGGTTTTAGAAGCAATTGTGAATTATTTAGCCATATTTCATGAGTTTAGAGAGAGATTTGGCAGAGCATATTAGGAATGAGTCACTGTATATTGAATTAGGGTAGCATTTTTTGTAGCAGTAAATTCTGGTAATAGCAATCTATTTTAACTTGTCTCACAAACACACAGAGACATGTGCATGCGTGTGCGCACATACACACACACACACACACACACACACACTAAAACACACACACACCACACACACACTCACACAAACAGAATGCAATCTTTTAAATTATTTAAGTAGCTGCTATGCCAATCATGGCTACCTGTATGTTTATCAGTACTTTTAATCCACAGGCTTGATCAACCAATCACCCCACTGATTTTCAAGGACAAACTAACACCTTTTTACAGTGTCAGTCATGACCTTAACAGCTTGAACCTGGAGCACAAGCTAACTATAGTCTTTTTACACATACCCCCAACACATATAGACACAGAGACACACACACATGGGAACACAAAATCTGGTTTCCATCAGCAGCTTCATCCCTTCATGACTTCTTCACTATTAGAGTGTTTAGCTATCACATCATTTGAAAGAAAGTTTTTCTTATGGGAATGCACAAGTGCACTGGCAAAATGCAATAATAAAACAAAGGTTTTTATTGTATAATAGGTTGATCTTAAGCTATTTCCAAAATTTCAAATAAAGAATGCCAACATAAGCTTGAGCAGTAAGCCAGAAGTGTAGTTTAGCAGCCCTTAAAAATTTAGTGTATAAGGCATTTCCTTTGTCCATGATGGACTGTAGATAATTGCTATTTACAATGCATAACTGATCAGATGTTGTAGAGAGATGAAGTTCTTTCTATGGGCCAGATTAACAACTTGGGTGAATGATGGAGGGACAAGGGAGGGATAGGTGGTCACATGGGATTTGTCTACAGTGATCTCTGGTGGATACTGGGTTGTCATTTTGGGGCACATTGACCAAAGAGGTGAAAGGGTGGTGATCGTGGCTGAGCTGCAGTGGAGGTTGAGGCAATACACTGCACTGCATTCCGAATTCATGGAATGTGGTTTCAATAAACATAAATAAACCAAAACCAGTTTGCCAAAAACACCTTTGGTGAATATTGAAACAAATTTCTTTGTATAGGGGCAAATCCCACTGCACCTCACCCATATGGAGGAAATCCCCCCACACTCAGTGGAATTATATATAGCAACACCAGGGTCATACAACAGTGGAAAAAAATGCAATCTCCACTTTCATCAAAGGTGCTTTCATTGAACTGTTTTTTTTTTTTTTTTGCATTCCCTGAAATTGCCTTCGATGAACTGATATGCTCATCATGATGCCTGTACAATCCCTTAGATGTAACAAACACCACTATAGGTGGGATAGTAATGGAGTAGGCCCAAGTGTAACACCCCTTGGCTGATGGTGATGGGGATGGCCAAGACCCCCAGGATATCCTTAGGTTCTGTGACCAGCACCAGCTGCAATGAAGTAAGTCCAGGGGAAATGGGGGAAGTTGGCAGACCTTTTCACTTGTGGTGCACTGGGTAGGATGGCCACAGGATGAAGCAAGGGAGCAAAAAGTGCTCAAAAATATTCTGCTTGATTGCAGCATATAAAGTTTCCACAGCTGATGAATGAGCATTCTAGCATGTTCCTCTAAATAAGAAAAATGTCTGTCTCTGAAACAACAGAAATAACACCCAAATGAGACAGTGCACTAAAAAAATCTCTGAATAGCTACTGCTCAAGTGTAAGACACTGGAAAGGGAAGATAAGTTTCTGTTAGATCATGATTTCTCTCTTTACCCTTTCTGATAAACCACTAAATCTAAGGAAAGCACCTTTATTCTAATTATGTGGTATTGAAATTGTAAGCCACATCTGCTCAGTCCAGTGATTTGACTCTGTGAACTAAATACACGGAAGACCAAAGGTATCATGTAGCACATCAACACCAGACCTCCCCAGACCCTACTATTTTCTGATACCATGGATGATGACAACTGTAACATAGAGATACTTCAGTGGTAAAGACTCATTATAAATATTTTGGTCTAGGGTTTTGGCCACTGTTATGAGTAGATAGCATGTTGAAGAGTTTAAATCATAGCAAGCTCAATGTGCAATATAGGCAAGGTAGATGTTTTTGAAATTGTTTAGTAAATAATCGCTTCGTATGTTCCTACACAACGATATATCATTACAAATTAACATCTAAGTTCACACAGATATGACTAGTGCCCATCAGGTGTAGATAAAGAGAAAATGTATTCAGTTATGATTAATGGCTACAAACAAAGTAAATAATTTTACATGGAAACAGAGTGCTTAGTTTTCACATGTTGATGTCTAGGTCAAAAGGTTTAAATAATTATAATTCATCACACTTACATGCCGCTTGCAGGGGCACAAATAAGCATTCAACAGAAAACATTCTTTCTGTTCTACTGTTTCTCATTTTGCTGGCCAACATAAATTTGATGTAGTAGTTCAAAAATATGTAATCCAGAAAGCATTACATGTAAATAATTGAGGGAAAAGTATGATTAAATATCAAGAAACTCTAGAAGCATGGTTAACCTTGAAACTGAACATACTGTAGCCTTATGGATTAAATAGCACACAAGGATAATGATAATCCTTACCTTTTATGTTTACATAGATTGTTACGTTTTTTATTTAAGACTAAATATTAACTTCAATGTGCTTGGAATTTTCTTCATAGAGTTGACACTGCAGATTACAGCCAAGGTGTCGAGGCTTAACTATTTCTTTTTTAAAAGTACCATGAATTTTATTTATTTTGCAGTTTATTTATTTGCAGTTTGTTTTTCAGGATAGTCCATTGGACTACATGGAGCCCATTTTCAATGGAGTCCTGGGGAGAAAAGCTCCAGAGAAATACAAATGCATAGTACAGAAAGAGCACAAATCCATAATATACATTTCAATTAAATGTTAAATACATATTTTGTATTTTGATCTTTCTTTTAATTAGAATAAAAATGTGTCAGCTGACATTTTAACTTATGCTAGTAAAGATGCAGGGTAGTTATTGTTTATGAAGTTACCAGCAAATGATTTCACATAGAAGATCAGAGAGTTAAAGAGAATGTTAAATGCACAGTGGACAATGATGGTTGGCTTGTACAAATGTCCATAGATTCAGTTGCCAAGATTATGACCCATTAACCTTTGAGAAGCTCAAATCCATACATAGCCCATGTTGATAATTTCTATAACCCCCCCAAACACACACACATATGTAAATATCTATATCTATCTATATAGATCTATATATAGATATAGATATAGATAGATATAAAGGTACACACATACACACACACACAGATAGATAGCTAGATAGATAGATAGATAGATAGATAGATAGATAGATAGATAGATAGATAGATACAGCTATAAATATAGATACACACAGTTTTTGATGTATGTTTGACTTCTGACCGTAAGGATAAGGGGAGGCTTATTCCATAATCTTGGAAGATGCTGTGTATGGTGAATACTAAGTTTTCTTTTGTTATTAATATTAATATATGGCTGTTATTAATATATATATATATATATATATATATATATATATATATATATATATATATATATATAGCTAATAAAATCCTTTATAATCTGGATAATACTTTGGCACTTAAAAATGTTACCCCCATAACAATTTGAGACTGCTTCAATCCTCGAATAGACTACTAATTCAGAAAATCAAAATTAACAATGCAGCCGGTGACTCTCTCTTTGCAAATTCTGCAGGCAGAGCCTGGAACTCACTTCCAGCTGATATTACTTTGCTCTCCTCCCTAGGCTAATTTAAAACTAGACTCAAACAACATCTGGCACTAAACTGGCTTTGCCACTGCAACAAGCCTGGCTAACTCTCATCAAGAATGTGAAAAATCTATTAATCAAATTATTGTTTAATATATCACCAACTGTCACCAGGGAGAAACTCTAACCTGTTGAACTTCTATTTATGTTTGCTTATGTATTCTTTGTCAATACCATATTTGTAATATGTTTTTTTTTTTTTTTTTTTTTTTTTTGTATCTGTTACCTTGGAGCTTTCCTCCCCGGGCCTCCACTGAAAATGGACATGAATCCAGTCAGACTATCCCAGTCAACAAATGTTAAAATAAAATAAAATAAAATAAATGAATAAAATAAATTTATTTTTAGCAATATGTTCTACTGTTAGCATAGAGATTTAAAAAGAAGTGGATCAGATAGTACAGTTAAAATATCAAAGGATTGAAACAGAAAATATGAAACCTTTAAAACTCAAAATACTGCTCTTTCGTAGCCAACTCTGGAACACACACTTGGTGAAAGACCAAACTCCTGACAGCACCCCCACCCCCAAAAAATATTGAAGATTGGCAGGAAAAGAGAGTTCAATCTTCTAAACATTTGACAAATGATATTTGGAGCCTTCATTGTTTTGAATGACTTCCAGGAACAGAATATAATGACAGCAACTTAAATCTTCTGAATAGTTCAGATTTTCCAATCTTACAGTTTTTCAATTAATGAAGAATTGTACCCTTCCAAGTTTTTTTCAGGTGGCTTGTTCAAAGTCTATAACTTGCAGGTCTGCATTAAACATTGGTTTTGATCAATGACATATAAAGCGGTGTCCTAAATATGTTTTTTTGACTTTGGTAGCTACACACTGGTTAAAGTTCAAGTAAAAATGTATGCTTTAACTAATTCTGATTCCTTTTTTGATTTGAAATTTCCAAATTGCGATATGATATTGTCCCCTAATCTGAACATTTATTTTATAATTATAATTTATGTACATTTTACAAAAATTGATAATGTTACATTTATTGGTATTAAAGTGAGTAAAATAAAAAACAAGTAATCTCCGTGGTATCCCCGAAGTCTCAAAACAACCCACTAAAGTGTAGTGGGTCCAAAAACAAAACAGTGTAAGAAACTTCTCTGTGTGGAAGATTTTCAGTCCATATATTTCTAGTTAATCACTGTATATTAATCAGATCAGACAATAGTAGTAGAAGTAGCGAACGTAAACTCGTCTTAAGTCAAAACAAAACAAAACAAAAAGTAATAATAAAAAATATATAATTGTACAGCATTACTAAGTATTCAAAAGTAATCCAAGCAAGGCAGGCAGTCTGTTTCCAGTCGAAAATCCTTTATTAAGTACACAGACATGTGATCCAAGTAAAACAAAAATAGAGTAATAATTTCCTCACAAGCTTTCTAAATATATATATATATATATATATATAGATATATATATATATATATATATATATATACTTTTTATCAGGCATGGGAGTGGTTTATTGTGCTGTAAAACAAAGTATTATTGGTACACATGTTAAATTCACACCCCTTCCCCCATCAATGTGACATTTGAGCTGGTCCTGCCCTACTTAGTAGCTGTCATAATAATATATAATCCTTATGTACTTTAAATAAAATTATATAATGATGTGGTACCTCTTATTTAACCAAATTATTAAGTAGATTTTTAAGTCTGTGATTTTATCCAAGGCAATATACAACTTAGCTGGAAATATATCAACTTTAGTTCATTTGGCAATCAAAAAAAAATATATATATAAATATATACATATACATTTTGCATGTAAAAATCAATTTCTATTTTCATAACCTATTGTTAACAAAGATCGCTTTTGTCCTAGACTTCTTCAGGTCTGTGTACAAGAACCCTAAAAACCTATATAATTCTATAATTAGTTAGTATTGTTATTACACATCATTTTGAATAAAGTGGTAAAAAGAACCAGAAAAAAATAAAAATAAGAAAAACTGTATGTATGATGATGGAAACAAAATATACACTTAAATTTCAACTGATTTAAAATGGTATTTAAAACCAATTTGTAGAATAAAATAAAATAAAATACAATTAGTCATGTAAACAATGTGGCAATTTTCTAAGTTCCAGTGCACTTTTAATTGAACAGTAGTAGTTTAGTCCAGGCTTCCTAAAAGAGTTCAGCTTTAATTGCCACATGAGTTGATGTTTCTCCAGAATATTCGGGATTGAGACATCCCGAATATTCTGGAGAAACATGAACTCATGTGGCAATTAAAGCTGAACTCTTTTAGGAAGCCTGGACTAAACTATTACTGTGCAATTAAAGCTGAATATTCTGGAGAAACATGAACTCATGTGGCAATTAACGCTGAAATATTTTAGGAAGCCTGGACTAAACTACTACTGTTCAATTAAAAGTGCACTGGAACTTAGAAAATTGCCACATTTTTACATGACTAATTGTATTTTATTTTATTTTATTCTACAAATTGGTTTTAAATACCATTTTAAATCAGTTGAAATTTAAGTGTATATTTTGTTTCCATCATCATACATACAGTTTTTCTTATTTTTATTTTTTTCTGGTTCTTTTTTCCACTTTATTCAAAATGATGTGTAATAACAATACTAACTAAATATACAATTTAATAGGTTTTTAGGGTTCTTGTACACAGACCTGAAGAAGTCTAGAAGGATGAATGTGATCTTTGTTCATAGGTTCATAGGTTCATAGGTTCATACTAGGCTATCTGCCCGAGGGCATTTATAAGCCTAGCCCATAGTTTTGTGGCTTACGCCACCCCTTTAGTTTGGAGAAACTATGCCCATTATTTTGCTGTGCCTCTATCGAGCAGTGACACTGAGGTAACCCCTGGGGTGTATCTGCGATCTCCCATCCATTGGTCAAGATTCCTCTCGAACAAGGCCAGCGAGGTGCTCTGCCTCACATAAACCGGGATTTTGTTCCACAGCATAGGGAGTCTTTGGGTGATGAATCTATCCCTCCAGCACGTCCTATTAATAACCGTGTCGAGGTTTAAGTCTCCCGCCTTGTGGCTCTGAGGGATCTAGATTTTTGAGATGAAGCATGTTCATCAAATCTGGGTTTGACATGGCCTTGTATGTCAGGCATAGGTCACCTCTGAGCAAGCGGTAAGCAACTGAATATAACTGGAGTTCTTTCAGTCGGGCAGCATAAGACAGATTTTGAGACCCTTTATCCTTTTGGTGAGGAACTTTGTGGCCTCTCCAGCTGCTGCAAGTGTCGGGTCAGATACATTCCAATGGGGCATTGTACTCGATCATTGGTCTGATGAGTGATGAGTATAGGGAGACTATGACTTCCCTTGATCTAGATGTGAATCCCTTCATGATAAGGTGGGCAATGTAGATGGTCTTCCTAACTACTTTAGCAATATGAGTGTCGAATGAAAGGCTACTGTCAACCTGGGTTCCCAGGTCCCTAATAACTTCTTCTGTGTTCAGGGGATTGCCACCTATATGGTAGCTAGGGGTAACCTTATTTTTCCCGAAGGGTATGACTATGCATTTCTTGGCATTCAACTTTAGGCCATGGCTCTGGCACCAGTTATCCGTTTCTGTGAGACCCTTCTGAAGGATATCTGTGTTGGATGTGTTTTCAACTACGGCCCAGTTTGCAGTCATCTGCAAACTTTGTCAGCCATAACCCTCCTGTGTTAGCTTGTACTTCAGAAAAGTAGATGCCAAACAAGAGTGGGCCCAGGACTGAGCCCTGTGGGACACCACTTGTGACAGGCTTTGAGTCTGACATGGCGCCAGCAACTCTGACCCTGTGGGTTCTGTCACTCAGCCAGTTTGCAACCCATCTTGTAATGTATGGGTTTACATTTAAGTTGATGAGTTTTTCAATGATACGCGAGTGAGGTATTGTATCAAAAGCCTTCGCCAGGTCTAGGTAGGCTGTATGGACTGCCTTTTACCCGTCAATGGCCTTGGTGACTGTTTTGAAAAAGTCAACCAAGTTTAAAAGGCATGATCTGCCTTTGACAAAGCCAAACTGGGTTGGATCCAAAGTCTGCAAGTTCCCTATGTCTTTATTTATGAGATCCGTTATGATCCTCTCCATGGCTTTGCAGATAAGGCTTGTCAAGCTAATGGGACTGTAATTTCCAGGGTCGGTGGAGGCACCGCCTTTGTGGAGTGGGACCACAGTCGCTGCGCCACTCCTGGACGTATCCGGAGGTGAGACTAAGATTAAACAGCTGTCCTAACTGTGGGTTTAATTCCTCGTTGAGTTCATGGAGCACACAGCCGGGGAAACCATCAGGTCCCATGGATGCTGTGTTCTTTGCCTTGGAGAGAGCAGTTCTCACCTGGGCTAGAGATGTTTGGGGGGCTACAATCATTTGGTATAGATATCTCTCCTTTAGGGGGGGAGGTGGGGGGGAGTTTGCACTGAACCTGTCAGCCAGTATGTTGGCAATGTCTGTAGGATCAGTAATCTTCACATCATTTTGAACTAATTCTGAGCATATCTGGGAGTTTCCTCCTAGGTTTCTGACATAGCTAAAGAATGCCTTATGGTTGTCTTTAGAGTCCTTAGCTATATTTTTCTCAAAATTAGCTTTGGATGATTTTATGAGAGCTCTTAGCTTTTTACTTATAGTGATCAGTGGTGTCTTACCTTTTAAGGATTTTGCTCTGTCCTGTAGTAGCTTTCTGCTTTTGTTGTAGAGTTTGTTTATGGCTGGGGTCCACCAGACTGGACGCTTGCCTTTGGTACAAAGAGTCTTTGTTTTGCTTGGGATTGCCTGATCCATGCAGCCCTGCAGGTGCTGGTAGAAGGCATTTGTAAGTGATTCAGCGGTTTGAGTAATGTTAACCGCCGGCTCAGGGGCCTTAAAGGAGACCACACTAGTCTTTAGAAGTGTGAAGTCGGCTTTCGAGAAGTTCTTTACTGTGGTCTTTTTCATTTCGGTGGGGCGGATGAGGACCTCCAGCGAGATTAGATTGTGATCAGATCTCACCAGTGAGGGGTATACTTCCGCGTTGAACATTGTGCTCCCATGTTCGTGATGATGAGATCAAGTATGTTTTCTCCTCTTGTGGGGATGGTGACTAGTTGTTCCATGGCATTTGAGTTTATGAATTCCAGGAACTTTTGGGCTAGAGTGTTTGGGCTTGAGTAGTGTTCCCAGTCTATATTAGGGTAGTTGAAGTCACCTAGTATGATGGTGTTCGGAGATACATTTATCCCCTCCAGTGTTTTCAGGAAGGCCATATGAGGTTCCTGAGTTTGCGAGGGTGGCCTGTAACATGCTACAAATTGCAGAGCAATCTTGCCTACGTTTAATTGCACCTGGATGGTTTCCGATGCATCGTGCGATGCCACCAATCTTGAGGTGTGGGTGTCCTTGATGAATATGGATACCCCTCCTCCTTTCTTGGTATTGTCCGGGTTTTGGGGCCGGGACGCATGATATGAGGTAAAACCTGATAGTGCTGGGGTGCTCTCAGGAGCCTTGAACCAGGTTTCTGTCACAGCACAGACATCGATGTTCTCCATACTGAGAAGGGCCTCGAGTGCGTGCATCTTGAGGTTGAGACTTCTGGCATTGAGCAGCATTACCCTTAGTTTTTTTTCTTTGTTTTGTTCTAGGGTGGTAGGTTTAGAATTTGAGCCTTGCCTAAAAGGCACTATGGGGGTGGCAAGAGCCTTTGCGAAATCTGGAATCCCAGGGTGACAAGTGCAAGCCGTCCCTTGAAGCAGCGTGGCTTGTCCAGCATGTCATCCCAGGCAGACAGACATTGGATCCCCTTTGAATGACACCAGAGTTTAAGCCAATTGTTAAAGCTGATCATCTTATCTCTGTATTGTGGCATCATTCTTGGTGAAGGTAGGATACTGCTCAAGGTCAGGGTCATACCTGCTTGGGCTACATAATCAGAGAGCTCCTCTATGTCTCTTTTCATGTAGTCCAAGGAGGTACGCCTCAGGTCGTTAACACCAGCGTGGACAATGATTGAGTCGTACTTGTACCTGCTGTTGAGAGACCTGAGTGCATGCGTTATGTGGCGGATTCTAGCACCCGACAGGCAGCTTACTGTGACCTTCTCCTTACTCAGTCTGGTGAGCGGGACGACAGTGTGTCTGACTATGGAGTCACCAATGACTAGTGTGTCTGGCATTGTGTTTGGCCTTAAGGGCTGTGACTGCTTGACACTCTGACTGTGTGGTCTATGTGTTGCAGGTGTTGTGTTCTGAGGTGGTAGTTGTTTGGGTGTCTGCTTTGGTGGCCTCTGCTGTTTTGGTAGATGTTTGATCAGAGCCTCCGAGTATGTCTTTGTGTGTTTATGTGTATGATTTGAGGTTGTGATGGTATTATGTGAGACTGGGTCTATAGTGTGTGTGGTTACCTTCTCCTCCTGTCTGGTCATGCCAGTCCTATGTTGAGAGAGCTCAGCCTCCAGTTTGGCCGTATAGTTGCATCTCTCACATGTATTTGTGTTTTGTGGGAGGAGGAGAGGGTTGTCTGTGTACATGAGGCAATTGTAACATTGCCTCAATATTCCCAGGTTCACCAGCTGAGCAGGAGAGGATATTAGCAGCTGATCCCTCGACATGCTAGAAGGAATAGACAGAAAAACTTAAGAAAAGGTTCTGGGGGATGTGGGTGACCGAGAAATGGGGTTTGCTTTTTTGGGGTACTTTCTATAACAAGAGTGCTGTATCGAGGTGATAAGTACTGTAGGAGCAAGTGCTTCGCTATACAGATAGAGAATAGTCTATTTGGGCGTCAAGTAGAGATAATTTATAGTTGTAGGATACATTAAATAGAACAGTAGTATACTTTGAGGAAGGTAGTTTTAAGGGAAAATTTGAAGAGTGGACTTTAGGTAGCCCTAATAGTTTAAATCTGATAAACCGGCGCTGCCCTAGTGTGCAACGGTAGCAGCTCCGCGCTAAATCGCTAAAGCGCTAAGTGCTTTATAGCAGGGGCTGGAAAAACAGGAAATGACCCAAAATGGCCGACAAATTACTAGTTGCTGCTTCTAACCACTCCTCTGAGGACAAACAAGCAGCTCAGTACTCCCCACTCCCACTGGTGAGTAAAGAAACTACCTCTGGCCACACAAGAAAATGGAGGAACACAGAAACCAAATACAAAGCCCAGGGATCAGCAAAATCTGATCACTGGAACAACTAGCTAGAAAAGTTTAGGAAAGGAGAAATATCTTTTGGGGTTTTTTTTTTTTGCAAACAGACAGAAATATGCAGTAAATGCTTTGTTTTCGACTAAATTGCTATCAAAGGCTGGTACACTTGAGTGTATTAGCCTGTTTGTTACTTTTAAGCAATACTTTAGCCCACAAGTGCAATCAACAATATAAGCTCACAAAAACAGGAAAATAAGGTAATAAAACAGTAATATAGGCACAAACAGTAGTCGAAAAGCTCAAAAGATCGAAAATGCAAACTAAAAAGTTTAAAAATACTTATGATCAAGAAAGTTGCTTTTCTGCTCTCTGCTGGCTTAGGAACTCTGCAGGGGACCACGAGGAGCTATGCCTAGTTCTCTAATGCCAGAAAAGCCTGCCAAAGCATGCTTTATAGCAGGGGCTGGAAAAACAGGAAATGACCCAAAATGGCCGACAAATTACTAGTTGCTGCTTCTAACCACTCCTCTGAGGACAAACAAGCAGCTCAGTACTCCCCACTCCCACTGGTGAGCAAAGAAACTACCTCTGGCCACACAAGAAAATGGAGGAACACAGAAACCAAATACAAAGCCCAGGGATCAGCAAAATCTGATCACTGGAACAACTAGCTAGGAAAGTTTAGGAAAGGAGAAATATTTTTGGGTTTTTTTTTTTTGCAAACAGACAGAAAAATGCAGTAAATGCTTTGTTTTCGACTAAATTGCTATCAAAGGCTGGTACACTTGAGTGTATTAGCCTGTTTGTTACTTTTAAGCAATACTTTAGCCCACAAGTGCAATCAACAATATAAGCTCACAAAAACAGGAAAATAAGGTAATAAAACAGTAATATAGGCACAAACAGTAGTCGAAAAGCTCAAAAGATCGAAAAATGCAAACTAAAAAGTTTAAAAAATGCTTATGATCAAGAAAGTTGCTTTTTCTGCTCTCTGCTGGCTTAGAAACTCTGCAGGGGACCACGAGGAGCTATGCCTAGTTCTCTAATGCCAGAAAAGCCTGCCAAAGCATGCTTTATAGCAGGGGCTGGAAAAAACAGGAAATGACCCAAAATGGCCGACAAATTACTAGTTGCTGCTTCTAACCACTCCTCTGAGGACAAACAAGCAGCTCAGTACTTCCCACTCCCACTGGTGAGTAAAGAAACTACCTCTGGCCACACAAGAAAATGGAGGAACACAGAAACCAAATACAAAGCCCAGGGATCAGCAAAATCTGATCACTGGAACAACTAGCTAGGAAAGTTTAGGAAAGGAGAAATATTTTTTGGGGGTTTTTGTTTTTTTGCAAACAGACAGAAAAAATGCAGTAAATGCTTTGTTTTCGACTAAATTGCTATCAAAGGCTGGTACACTTGAGTGTATTAGCCTGTTTGTTACTTTTAAGCAATACTTTAGCCCACGAGTGCAATCAACAATATAAGCTCACAAAAACAGGAAAATAAGGTAATAAAACAGTAATATAGGCACAAACAGTAGTCGAAAAGCTCAAAAGATCGAAAATGCAAACTAAAAAGTTTAAAAAATACTTATGATCAAGAAAGTTGCTTTTTCTGCTCTCTGCTGGTTTAGGAACTCTGCAGGGGACCACGAGGAGCTATGCCTAGTTCTCTAATGCCAGAAAAGCCTGCCAAAGCGTGCTTTATAGCAGGGGCTGGAAAAACAGGAAATGACCCAAAATGGCCGACAAATTACTAGTTGCTGCTTCTAACCACTCCTCTGAGGACAAACAAGCAGCTCAGTACTCCCCACTCCCACTGGTGAGTAAAGAAACTACCTCTGGCCACACAAGAAAATGGAGGAACACAGAAACCAAATACAAAGCCCAGGGATCAGCAAAATCTGATCACTGGACCAACTAGCTAGGAAAGTTTAGGAAAGGAGAAATATTTTTTTGGGTTTTTTTTTTTTTGCAAACAGACAGAAAAAAATGCAGTAAATGCTTTGTTTTCGACTAAATTACTATCAAAGGCTGGTACACTTGAGTGTATTAGCCTGTTTGTTACTTTTAAGCAATAGGTTATGAAAATAGAAATTGATTTTTACATGCAAAATGTATATATATATATATATTTTTTTTTTTTTTTTTTTTTTTTTTTGATTGCCAAATGAACTAAGGTTGATATATTTCCAGCCATGTAGTATATTGTCTTGGATAAAATCACAGACTTAATAATCTACTTAATAATTTGGTTAAATAAGAGGTACCACATCATTATATAATTTTATTTAAAGTACATAAGGGTTATATATTATTATGACAGCTACTAAGTAGGGCAGGACCAGCTTGAATGTCACATTGATGGGGGAAGGGATGTGAATTTAACATGTGTACCAATAACACTTTGTTTTACAGCACAATAAACCACTCCCATGCCTGATAAAAAGTATATATATATTTAGAAAGCTTGTGAGGAAATTATTACTCTATTTTTGTTTTACTTGGATCGCTTGTCTGTGTACTTAATAAAGGATTTTCGACTGGAAACAGGCTGCCTGCCTTGCTTGGATTACTTTTGAATACTTAGTAATGCTGTACAATTATATATTTTCTATTATTACTTTTTGTTTTGTTTTGTTTTGACTTAAGATGAGTTTACGTTCGCTACTTCTACTACTATTGTCTGATCTGATTAATATACAGTGATTAACTAGAAATATATGGACTGAAAATCTTCCACACAGAAAAGTGAGTAAAATACTGATTAAAGTTTAAAAGATAGACTTCTGGAATGGCTTCTGATAGATGATCAGCTTTTTTGGTGGCTTATTGGTAGCCTGTGTCCTCAGCCTTCAGAATTTTAACTAAGTTTATCTATAAAAGTATGAAAACAATGTGACACATTTGCTTATTTTGTTTCTTGAAAAAAATACACCCAATCTTTGCTGGCTACTTGGGAGTTTAGTGTGTGAGACCATATTGGGCATTGTGAATAATGATTGCCCTAGTCATCGTAATGATGTACCCTTTAATGAAGCATTGTAGCATACAAGTGTGGTTGGAATTCAAAGATTTCTCTGTACAAGCAGAATAAAGACTTCTCAAAATGTTCATGCAAGAGGAAGGGATCAGGCAGTCAGAAGTGGCATTGACAAGTCATAACCTAAAGCTACAGGAGGTTGAAATGCAGAATGGGTTATTTGCTGAAGTAAATGCAGCAAATGTGGATAAAGGATGCTGATACAGAGAAGAGAAAAAATGGTGCAACCTCCATGTTTTCAGCATTGCTGATAACACAGAAGGTAAGGACGTTATTTCATTCTGCAGGGCTGTCTGCCAGTTTTAGTGAAACAAACCTCAGAGGGTTAAACATTAACTGAGAACATAGTGTGAATAACTCAGTAAAATCAGTACAACTGTCATCCAGAATAGGTAAATTCCTTTGTTATAAAAAAAGAAAGAAAGAAGAAAACAGCATTGCTGAAAGTTGCACTGCTGGTGGGCCCAATGTATTACAAATGGTCACATAATTTCACATATTTTTTGACCATGGCTTTTCCAAAATGATTTTGGAACCAGAAATAAATGAAGGTCAGTTATCACTTTCTTAATTAAAAAGGGTCTTAAAGCCAACATGTATTATTACCCTTTTACATTGCAAGTTACAGCTAGTAGTGAATGGTTGTCACTGGCTGACCATTATCCAGTTTGGGAAGAAGTAAAATATTTGAGTTTTGGTAATGAGACACAGGAAATTGAACTGGGTCTTGCTCCCAAAGGGTCACAGGGACTAATGGCCTATTCTACACCCATGAAGCAGCCTTGGGGCAAGAAATCTCAGATGTTTGAGTATGGACCTGGAGAGTGACTGATGCAGAAGCCATTGACTATGACTGACTATATCATGCGTTGTTGGATTTGACTGGATTTGACTGGATTTGACTCAATTTAGTCTAACTACTTAAATGGGAGTTGTTGATTGGTTTGACAAAGGTTGAACATTTTCCACTTATATCTAAGTGGTCTTTTAATCACAGACTGAATCACCAAAATTACTTTTTGGCTTTACACATGCCTGCCTTATTTGCCAAATAACTGTTTGGCCTTCCTTCCTAACTATGCAATGTTACTCTCCTTTCCAGAAAACTTAAAATCTGTAACTACACTAGTTAAATATCGCTATCCTATACAATTACTTCTTTCTCATCTCCCCCTGTTTTTTTCTCTTCCTTCTATGTCTGAAATCATCATTGAGGATTAGCCTACAGCTGCTGCATATGCCAAGTAAGAATGTCTGGAGTAACAGACAGTGTTTGGTATATAATTTAACAGAAGATGAGGTTTTATCTTTTAATTTGCAGTAAAAAAATAAAAGGGAATCAGATATATTGGGACTGCAATTATTGGTGAAGACAACTCAGAATGTAATTGCAAGTTGTTGCTAAGTATGGCTTTTACTGTGACAGTGCATTATATTTGAAGATAATTCATGGGGTTATAGGTGATAGTCCATTTTACTTAAAGGGTACAAAAGTGCACATTAAAGCAGTTAGTACAACAGCTTCAGATATGCGCTACAGTCATTGTATAGGATGTTGACATTTAACTAGTGTAGCTACAGACTTAATATGATAATGGGGCATGGTGAAATAAGCAGTACTGCCTTTGCTTGTACCTGCTATAACAATATTCTTTTCAAAGCTGGGTTTGTGAGACACGTATAGAAGATTTCTGGAGGAATGCATGTCTTCCATTTTGGTGAAGTGGTGTACATCTGTCTCAGGCTCAGTTGGGGTGCCTTAATTCTGCTTGTAGTATTGAGAGGTGGCATTTTATTCCCTACCTTGGTAACCATTTGAACTTTTCTATATAGTTGCTGTGGATGGACCATGTTTGACACTATTTCTGAATGTTATTGTGTATTGCTTGGGCCCACCTCTGGGTTGCTACAGAGAAAGGGATATGAGAGGCTTAAGCTCTCAGTGGCTGTTATTTAGGACTATAATCAGGAAAAATGATTCTAGCCATTAAAAAACAGGGTCTGATCTGAGATCTTGGTCATGTTTCCTGAACACCTGGCTCATAACCAGTTACTGGCATAAACAGAATTACCTGAAGGGAATGCTTACCTGTTATGTTAATGACAATGGGCTCCACAGTTCTGTAAAAAGAAGTAAAGTCTTGAGGTACATGAAGCAGAAAGGAGCTGATAGTCTACTGACAAAGGAGATGTAACTGTTTGCTAATAAATACAAAAAATCAGGGAATATATCTCAAGATGATATTTACAATTCAAACAAAAGTGGGAGGGTTTTAATCCTGATATACAAGGGGGCAATCTGGAAATGAAATGTAAATGGAGAGAAGGTTCTGAGATGCTCACATGGACTAAGGTCTAGTCGTCTGAGTCACCAGTAGATGGAATACCGTCTGAGTCACCAGTAGATGGGATACAGACTTCAAAAGATAATTTCCTTTCCTTTTTTTTTCCCACACATTATTCCAAAATAGATCAGACCTGTTGGCAGGAGAAATTACAGAACAAGTTAAAGGTTGGGATGTTTACCCAACAGTACTATTAGGTCACTTGCCCATATTTCACAAGCTTTCTATTAGAGGTAAGTAGTCACCTAAGATTTGAGATCTTGGTAACATAGCTTTTAAATATCTAAAAACAGAAAATGTGCTCCCTACTCACAGGAAGGAGATATGTGATTTCCGCCTGGTGGGTTCTCTTGGCTTTATTGTAGAATGTATTAAAGTGGCATAAACATAAAAAAGGAAGGAGTTAACTGCCATGGAAGTAAGAAAGTGCGACTGAGCATGCAGACAGATAAGCTTAAACTGTTAGAAATGCAAAACAAGAGGTGTAAGAATAGACTTAGAACCACTGGATTTTGTCAAGCAGGATATCCAAACAATGTTGCACATAAAAACAGAAATATATTTAGAAAATCTCAGGTTGGTTTTAAGGTTTTGTTTGCTAAGGCTATGAAGAACATAACCCTTCAGTTGAGGATCTGTGCATCTAGCAGACAGTTAGCTTCCTGGTCTTAGTAGACCAAAATGCATTACATGTATTTGCAAATCAGATTCAATCATTTTAGTTGCAGTTTGGGGAGAGATGACATGTGAAGAGAATTGGGCCTTAATCTTTCATGCTAAGCAATGAAGTAATAGTGCAGGAATAGCCCTAAAGTGCACTGTTTGTTGTTCCTGGAACATTAAAGACAGACAAATCTTGAATTTTACAATAGCTGTCAAGATGTCATGTCTTTTTGGATCTGTTGTTTATTGAACCTCTGGCAGGGGCTAATGGCATGAATTGCTTCAGATTAAGCAGTTTTTTTCATAATATTTTATTTACAGTTGTATGTAAAATTCAAAATTTTATATGCAGCCATAACTTAATTGTATGCATCTCAAAGAATTTAAGTGACTTTACTTGCACAACACGTTATAACTATGACCTATGTTGCAATGTCCCACAAGCAGTTCTGCTTAAAATCTTGAATGAAGCTATGATACTGTGGGTACATTCATGCACAATGGTATTTCAATGTGGTTCTATGATATACAGTGGAAATAAAAAACATACACACCCCTGTTAAAATGCCAGGTTTTTGTGATATAAAAAAATGAGACCACAATGAATCATTTCAAAACTTTTCCCACCCCTAATGTGACCTATAGCCTGTAAAATTAAATTGAAAAACAATCAAATCTGTTAGGGGAAAAAATATAAAAAATAAAAAACGTACAATAAGCTGGTTGCATAAGTGTGCACACCCTTAAACTAATACTTTGTTGAAGCACCTTTTGATTTAATTACATCATTCTGTCTTCTTGGGTAGGAGTCTATCAGCATGGCACATCTTGACTTGACAATATTTACCCACTCTTCCTTGCAAAAACTCTCCAAATATGTTAGATTCCGAGAGCATCTCTTGTGCACAGCCCTCTTCAGGTCACCCCACAGATTTACTATTGGATTTAGGTCTGGGCTCTGGCTGAGCCATTCCAAAACTTTCATTTTCTTCTGATCTTTTGTTGATTTGTATGTATGCTTGAGGTCATTGTCGTGTTGAAAGGTGAAATTTCTCTTCATCTTCAGCTTTCTAGCAGACACTTGAAGGTTTTGGGTCAAAAGTGGCTGGTATTTGGAACTGTTCATAATTCCCTCCACCTTGACTAAAGCCCCAGTTCCAGCTGAAGAAAAGCAACCCCAAAGCATGATACTTCCACCACCATGCTTCACTATGGGGATGGTGTTCTTTTGATGATGCAAAGTGTTTTTGCTCTAAACGTATCTTTTAGAATTGTGGCCAAAAAGTTCAACCTTGGTCTCATCAGACCATAACATATTTTCCCAGGTACTTTTGGGAGATTTGATGTATTGTTTTGCAAATTTTAGTCAGGCCTGGATGTTTTTCTGTGTAAGAAAAGGCTTCCATCTTGCAGCCCTACTCCATAGTCCAGACATATGGAGAGTACGGAAGATTGTTGTTACATGTAGTATAGAACCAGTACTTGCCAGAAATTCCTGCAGCTCCTTCACTGTTGCTGTAGGTCTCTTGGCAATCTCCCTGACCAGTTTTCCTCTTGTCTTTTCATCAGTTTTGGAGGGGCGTCCAATTCTTTGCAAAGTCACTGTTGTCTCATATTTTCTCCACTTTTTGATGACTGTCTTCACTGTGTTCCATGGTATATCCAATGCTGTGGAAATTTTTTTACCCTTCTCCTGACTCATACCTTCCAAAAATGCCTTTGATGCCTTGTAAGCTTTCTGCAAATCTTGGCTTCTGCTGCAGCAGGCAACTAAGTAAATTTCAAGAAAATCCTACTAGAACAGCTGAACTTTATTTGGGGTTAATCAGAGTCTCTTTAATTGATGACAGGTGTGTACCCAAGAAGACTGAATGCTGTAATTAAATCAAAAGGTGCTTCAACAAAGTATTAGTTTAAGGGTGTGCACACTTATGCAACCAGCTTATTGTACTTTTTTTTTATATATTTTCCCCTAACAGATTTGTTTGTTTTTCAATTGAATTTTACAGGTTATAGGTCACATTACATGTGAGAAAAGTTTTGAAATGATTTATTGTGTTCTCATTTTTTTATATCACAAAAACCTGGCATTTTAACAGGGGTGGGTGCACTTTTTATATCCACTGTACATGTATTCTTATATAATGGTATCATAGTTTGTTTGTTTGTGTCTTTCGGCTTTTCCCGGTTAGGGGTCGCCACAGCGGAACTCCGGTCCACTAATGATTGGTAGTTGATTTTTACGTGCCGAGTTACCAGCCCTGACGCACAACCTTCAACTAAGGTATGCCCATTCATGCATGTCTCCACGCAGAAGACGCTCTAGCTGAGAATCGAACCAGACAGCATCTTACTGTGAGGCGACAACGCTACCGCAGCACCACCACCGCAGGTATTCATAGTATCAATCTGTAATAAAATTAGTTCATGAAGTTTAGAAGTTAAATGATTGATTTTAACTAATTTTGGTTCTTTGGTAGGTTTGGAAAGTGTGAGTTGCTGTCTGCTATTGACTCTAAATCACTGGTGTCTGTACCTGTTTATCATTAGACCATTCTAATTTATGTTTTAATCATAATTTCTGTCCTTTATTACAAAGTCTCATAATGATACCATTTACTGATATTAAAAATGTGTTTAGTACTATTGCATCAGGCATTTAGTGCTGTAGATTATTTTGATTAATTTCAACATCTTTTATTTGAAAGATTTACACACACACACACACACACACACACACACACACACACACACACACACACACACACACACACACACACACACACACACACACACACATTGCAATTCTGTGCATATTTGGCTATCAGAGCCCATTTCTCAGTTTTGCATCTATGAAGAATTGTCCAAAATGATGTAGTTACAGTGCAGAGCCCAGCGGAGAACCCTTGGTAAAGACTACAGGGATGAAGTAACTCTCAACGTGACTTGCTGTATCCTGCTGCTTAAGTTGTGTTTTATCCTTTGAATTGCTTACAGAATTACATTCACTACTTTAATATGTTGGGTATTCTGTTATATGAAATAGTGTTAAATGCCTTAGTGAGGTCAAGTTAAGCAGAATACACTGTGTGTTCATAAACAATGCTGCCTCTCCAAAAAAATTCCACAACATTATCTTAACAAACTCACCTCATACAATACAAAATAGAATTAGGTCCTACATTACTTTGGGCTAGTTTCACTGTAAATCTCCTCATGATTTGATATAGAATACTGGATAGTAAACACCACAAATTGTTTCGGTGTGACATAATCATTACCCTACCTTTATGAATCGGTATTGTGAGGGCCTGTCACCATATGTCAGGGACATGATCATATTAACACTTTGTTTCATGCAACTGATGAGTTAAATCACTTCTTCATATATGCTGTCTGATCCCAAAAAAGTTGTGTTTCACTTGTGACAGCAGCAGTTGTCATATCCATAATTGTATAAGGGATGTTTTCCCTCATTTATATAGCATGCTGATACATGAATTTGCTTACTGTGAAGTCTGCTATAATTTCTTTCTGAAAGTATATTTTCTGTGCCCTGCAGTTAGGTAAGGACTTGATAATTATAATCCATAAGATTCATATGTTTTCCTTTCAGTTATCTGAGTTAATTAAAGATTATCTTATTATCATTTTAAGCTCTAAGAGCAAATGGAGTTCATTTAGACCTGGATGATTCGATAAAGAAAGTAGCTTCTGTATTTAATTTATTCTAGATGTGGTATTGCAACTGGACATATTTAATAAACTAGCATGTATTTTTTACTGTTGTATTTCTTACCAAGTCTATGAATACATTAACATTTTTGTTGAATTGGCTTATATATGTTTTTCTTACTGCTACGTGTTCATGAATGCAGACAGTTAGTAACAACATACTACTCATTGCAATATCCTAAGCAAATTTATTTGGGTAATATAGGATATTAAACACTTGTTTTAATAAATATGTTATGTATTGCAACACTGATTTTACATGTGAAATCTAAGAAGGATGATTTAATGACTAATTTTATTTAATTTTAAATTTAAGTAAAAGATAATGCTGCCATGTACTGTGCTAATTATAAAAGGTATAAATACGAGCAGGGACAGAAAACGCTTTGATATGTCAGTATGGTGTCAGAGATTTTACCTTCACCTCGATATGTCAGTATGGTATCAGAGGTATTACCTTCCCCTTGATATGTCAGTATGGTATCAGAGGTATTACCTTTGCCTTGATATGTCAGTATGGTATCAGAGGTATTACCTTCGCCTTGATATGTCAGTATGGTATCAGAGGTATTACTTTCCCCTTGATATGTCAGTATGGTATCAGAGGTATTACCTTTGCCTTGATATGTCAGTATGGTATCAGAGGTATTACTTTCCCCTTGATATGTCAGTATGGTATCAGAGGTATTACCTTTGCCTTGATATGTCAGTATGGTATCAGAGGTATTACTTTCCCCTTGATATGTCAGTATGGTAAAAGAGGTATTACCTTTGCCTTGATATGTCAGTATGGTATTAGCGGTATTACCTTCACCTTGATATGTATACTGTGGTGGTGATGCAGTAACGTTTTCGCCTCACAGTAAGACGTTGTCCTGTTCGATTCTCAGCTAGAGAGTCTTCTGTGTGGAGACATGCGTGAATGGGCATACCTTCGTTGAAGGTTGTGCATCAGGGCTGGCAACTCAGCACATAAAAATCTATTGCCAATCATTAGCAGACCGGAGTTCTGCTGTGGCGACCCCTAACCGGGAAAAGCCGAAAGACACAACAACGACAACCTTCACCTTGATATGTCAGTATGGTATCATATGTATTACTTTCCCCATGATATGTCAGTATGGTATCAGAGGTATTACCTTTGCCTTGATATGTCAGTATGGTATTAGAGGTATTACCTTCACCTTGATATGTCAGTATGGTATCAGAGGTATTACTTTCCCCTTGATATGTCAGTATGGTATTAGAGGTATTACCTTTGCCTTGATGTGTCAGTATGGTATTAGAGGTATTACCTTCGCCTTGATATGTCAGTATGGTATCAGAGGTATTACTTTCCCCTTGATATGTCAGTATGGTATTAGAGGTATTACTTTCCCCTTGATATGTCAGTATGGTATCAGAGGTATTACCTTCACTTTGATATGTCAGTATGGTATTAGAGGTATTACCTTCACCTTGATATGTCAGTATGGTATCAGAGGTATTACTTTCCCCTTGATATGTCAGTATGGTATCAGAGGTATTACCTTTGCCTTGATATGTCAGTATGGTATCAGAGGTATTACTTTCCCCATGATATGTCAGTATGGTATCAGAGGTATTACCTTTGCCTTGATATGTCAGTATGGTATTAGAGGTATTACCTTCGCCTCAATATATCAGTATGGTATCAGAGGTATTATATTCCACTTGATATGTCAGTATGGTATCAGAGGTATTACCTTTGCCTTGATATGTCAGTATGGTATCAGAGGTATTACCTTCACCATGATATATCTGTATGATATCAGAGGTATCACCTTGCTTTGATATGTCAGTATTTTATCATACTATATATTCCACATTGTTTAGATTAGCATGGTTAGGTGATATCTGGTTATATTTAACTAATGCTCAGTAGTTTACAAAGCCAGTTTCAGGGTAGTTAAAATTCACCACAGGTGTTATATTTCATTGATATTAGTGACTTGTGTGTATTGAAATATAGTCAGAAATCTTCATGCTCTTTGAGGACATACATGGTATAAGCAGATTTCTATATAATTCTATTTGTTCTGGTTCCTTCAATAATACACATGACACCAACTGAAATTCGGCGACCTTTATTCATTTTAAACATAACTTTAATACACCATTTCAAATATTATTTATAACACAATAACCTTGTACAACAACATGTAGAATTCCTTATAAGATACCTCAGGGCAGCGTACTCTGCTTACCCTGGCCAAATAAGCAGTGTCTTTACCACCGCTCACTTATTTATCAGTTAAGCATCGTCCATAAGCAACATCCATACCACCATTCACTTATTTATCCATCAAGCAGTGTCCTACCACTCACTTTATTCTCCCAAAATCATTGCATCAAACCCAACGCCAAAGGGGGAATAGAAGAAAAACAAGCCTGCCCCTCATCTCCACCCATTACTCACCTCCATAACCATACTAAAAAAAATAAAAGAAAATTGTGAGGGAGGGTGGGTAACAAATCCACATCAAAATGCAATTCCTCCTATCAGTTACACTCCTATAAACTCCTACATTCTACCCTACATCTGCCTCACTTCCTATACACTCCCTTCACAAATTAACTCTTCCCTTTCCAACTAAATAAGCCTATCTCTATTCTATAACCTTAAATCCCTACACTAAAACACCCACACCCCACCCCATATAGCTTTCTATGCCCTTGACAAAGATGTCCCTGGAAAAACTGGCTTGTTCCCAAACCTTATTTGTCCTGGTCCCCTTCAATAATACACATAACACCATTTGACATTCGATGACCTTTATTAATTTTAAACATAACTTTATTACATAATTTCAAATATTATTTATAACACAATAAACTTGTACCACAACATGTAGAATTCCTTATAACATACATCAGGGCAATTTACTCTGCTCACCCTACCCAAATAAGCGGTGTCCTTACTTACCTCCGCTCACTTATTTATCAGTTTAGCATCGTCCATAAGCAGCGTCCATACCTCCACTCATTTATTGATCCATCAGACAGCATCCTACCACTCAATTTATTCCCACAAAATCATTGCATCAAACCCAACACCAAGAGGGGGAACAGAAGAGGGACAAGCCTGCCCCTATTCTCCACCCACCAGCCTGCTCACAGGCTGCCCCCCTCCCTACATAAAATCGTTCAGCAAAACTTCAAGAAATAAACTTAAATTTAAGTTAATCAAGTCTAAACCAAACTCACTCAAATGCACCCCATCAGATCTAGACCAAACTGTGTCCCTGTCATTGAAATCCTGATGTTCTATCATATACATACCTAACACCCCCAATTGACATGGCAGCCTATAATTAATAAACCTCTGTGTGTGCTCCAAAACCTTAAAATTGGCAACATTCTGCCAACATGAGCATGATCCTATCTCTGACCATACAATGCACATACCTGGATATAACATCTGCAAAATAACCAAATTCTCACTTATCCTGTGCACCAACCAGGTCATAGGAATTGACCCTAAATCATTTCCAGCCAAATGTATCACCGATATTCATGGAAATCCCCTTCATGACCATATCACTTAAATTTTATCTGAAAGCTGATTCCACCTAAGACCTCTAATCTCACATCATCTAAATGTCCACCCCAATCGATGCAAACCAAAGTCCTTTCCCTCCATCCTAAATGCTGCCTTCTTTGCCACCCAATGGATATACGAATGGCTCAAAATGACAATCTTCTTTCCTGAAAGACAAAAAAAAATAGCAATTGCATCCATTATTTAATATAAGATAAAAAGGCATTTGAAGACCACCTCCCCACTCTCAGAATGACCTCAATGGACCTTCCTTCCATTGCCAAATCTGAAGCCCTACTAATATTGAAAGAATGAGTGGAGAACCTCTCACCTGCAAAACCCATGCAATACAATGCCCTTTTCATTACATGGATAAACTGATTACCCGTTACCACCTTACCCCCTTGCAACCGAAAGACCAGTTCCTGGGGCCAACCCACACAAGTCCGTATCAATGCCACAGCCCTTACCCACTGAACAGAGACCTGCATACCTATCTTTCCCAAGAACTATCTGCATGCCTTTATATAATTGATCTGTTTTAGACCTACATAACCAAAAGTGCACTGATCCTGGAAAAAACATAACGTCTCTCAAAACTAATAACACTAACAACTCTGACACCCAAAATACCCCAAAATACATTCATAATCACAAAGTAACCCACAAAACATAATCCACTGATTCCCCAACCACTAAAGCCAAACCCCTCAATAAGACTCTCAAAACCTGTCTTGCCAATGGCCAATGCATGTCCATACACAGTCCAACTACTCTACCTCATCCTCTCAACATACGCCTCACCATCCAAGACTTTGTAAGACCATGCAATCCAGCCACCTGTGCAAATATACTAATCGCTGCCAAATGCACCTTGACTGATTGCATTGTCTTACCCTACCCCCATGCCTGAGTCAGGTATCGCAATAGAAGTTCATTCAACCACATTCCTTCAGCTTCAGGCAACTGCAAAATAAATTTATCAAAATCAAGTAATGCCCTACTATACGCTTTCCTGGTAGACATCACCCAAGAATGCTGCACCAACCTCCTGGTTACATCAACCCAAGATGCCACACTTTGGCAGCACCATTGACCCCTCCTCCACCCCTGGGGACAACAGTCATAACCAGGAAAACTGAAATCAAAACAAACTGTCAGCAAACTCTTTCCTAACCCCCACTGCCTGTAATTGAAAAATATTAACAAACTCTAAAAAATTAACTTACTTAAAATGCGCAACAACAATTCAGATCTCATAGTCTTTCCTTGTAAAACTTCCACCACCACCATATTATCTGAGTTAAAAATTGCCCTCTTTCCCCTCAATCTCTCCAATCAAACTACTGACACAACTCAGATGGGCATTAACTCCAAAAAGGCAACATACCTTTTCTACTCATCCTTCCAGTACACCAACCGATGAGCTGCAAACCATTCCCCTCCAAAAAATGCACCCATACCAATACCCTCAGCTGCATCCATAAATAATTGTAATTCCTCTTGACCAACCCAATCTGTCTCTCAAAAAGAGATACTATTAAAACACTTCAAAAAGGATAACCAAAGTAGCAAATCAGCCCATACCAACTTGTTAATTCTGACCCAGTGATGTTTTCTCTTCCTCTCTTTAACAAAAAGGCCGCTGACCTACAAAGGTATACTCTGTATGAACATCCCGGCAAGCAAAATTCAAAAGCCCCCAAAGCTCCATAACCTCCCAAATCTGCACCTTTTCCTTGGACACCACCCAAACAATCCTCTCCTTCAATCAGGCTATCTTATCAGCCAGCAAGCAAAACACCCCCATTCAGCATCCACTAATAATCCTAGAAAATTCAAAGACTTAGCTGGACCTTCTAACTTCTGCCTAGCCAATGGGACTCCCAACTCCTCACATATCCCTAAAAGCTCTCCAAAAACTTCAAACGCTCCCACAAACCTCTCACCTACTATCAAGAAATCATTCAAATAATGCACCACTCTTTGTGTATCAACCCACTACTGCCAAACCCAATGTAGTACTGTGCTAAATTTCTCAAAAGTAGCACAAGCCACCGAACATCCCATTGGCATAGCCTTATCAAAGTAAAATTTGTTTCCTACTGTGATGAAGGAGATACTGCCAGTGCAGCTATCTGGAATTTTGTAAATGATTATATGTCATTTGCGAATATCAGCATGATTCATATAAGATGCTTGTGTTACAACTGCATCAGAACTGTATCTCATGTGTATATCAAACTAGGTTTGTACAGACATGTGTATGTTGAAAAGATATTTTATAAAGTGCCTGCACTGTTTAAATGTAACCACAACATGCCCTACTGGAATAGAACAGAAATGTACATGCACTATTATGACTGTTTAAATGTATATATTTTAACAGTGGAATCTGGAACTCAGGAGGTTATCTTCAGTCTAGCAAACTTCAGAAACAATAGCTGAAATTAAATTACTTTATGGCTAGACCATAAAGGATGATATATTTCAGTTTCAATGCAGTAAGGAGATACAATGTCTAAAACTAAGGAACTTTCTGTATTGCTGTATTGTCTTGGAAGTGTTTTATTGTTTTATGACTTCCATCAAGCATCTGCCAAAGACCTGAGGAAAAACTCTTGTCTATGTATTTTTACAAGTAAATGCTAAATGCTACCAGCTGCCATCAATGTTTATTTTGGGCCTGGGGACTAGAAGTCAGATGACAAGAAATGATGTCATTCTGCAAGCTATCCTAGCAGTAATATTTTAGATATTAACTTGAGGAGTCTCTGAGAGAGATACAGCATTCTGTAGTCATTCTTGGACCTGACAAGAAGACCTATTCACTACACATCTGCCTTGCTCTAAATACATTTCTAGGTTATAGTAATTCTCTTAGATGCAGTCAGGAAAATAGCGAAGTGTACTTTAATGTTTTTCTTTATTTATTTGAGACTGTCCTGCAGTGTTGGTTTAAGTATTTTCTGTGGTTTTGAATTCTGACGTCACTGTGAATATATATTTAATATGTTCTTGTTCTTTTATTTATTATTAAATATATTTAAACCTTTCATCGTGGCTGATCAGTGTAGAGATCTGAGAAGACTTGCATATTTGTTTTATGATACTGTGTAGGCCACTCCTAATAGCCTTGCTATTGGTCAAACTACCATTTGTATTAATAGTAATATTACACAGTAAGACTGGACACTTTTTGTTAAGGGCCTTAAAGTAGTTGATAAGGAGTTGGCTGGTGGCAGTGATAGCTAGCTTATAGTCTGGGCAAAATGGGGCATAGCTAGTAAACCTGTGCCAGTTTTTCCCAGGTGTGTGTGTGTGTGTGTGTGTGTGTGTGTGTGTGTGTGTGTGTGTGTGTGTGTGTGTGTATGTATAAATCAACCTCAAAGAGTGTGTGTATCAGCTACTTGGGTAGGGCCACGAAGCACTGGTTGGACAGAAAGGGTGCTGGAGGTCTTATCTTGGACACTCAGCTGAGATCTCAACCCTATAGATGTGCCAGTGCAGAGTCTTACTGGGGATCTGGAGAGCAAGGAAGGAAGAAATCACCCCCTGACTAACTGTAGGCTCTGTGTGGTCTTAATTAATTGCACTTGATGCAAAAACTGCATCTGGAGATTTATTTTGTGTACCTGTCATCCTCCTAGTGTATGCCCCCACTGTTTCCAGTGGTGAGGATTGAGGCTTCTTGATTGCTGGTCCAGTGGTAGGTTGTCACGCCTACTACCATGCCTAATAATGGCCAGTCCTCCTGCCATACTGGCAAAAGTCAAAAGCCAGCTTCAATGTCCACCTTCACTAACCATGGATCTTTAAACCTCTGAATAACCTTCACAGTGTCATCCAGAGATACGTAACTGACCTTGGCATCTTCAATCAAAATGAAATCATTAACTGAGCTCCCTTCTGGGTATGGCAAATGGTGAGTAGCATAAACTCACTGGACAACTTCTTAGGAACCAAACCCAATGTTAAAACCTTAAAGCTCTCAAAGGGTGGTTTTTCAAAAGGCCCCAACAACCTGCCTACCTGCTGTTCCTTCTCTACCAAACCATGCAATACAGCTTCCCTCCCCCATGCAGATCACAAATTCCTGCAAACTACCCCATCCCCAACTAGATTTAATATAAAACCCCTGAGAAAAAATGCTCAATTATTTTATTCTTAAGGGAGGAATCAGGAAATAGCTGAAGCATACACCTCAACACCTCCACCTTAACAGGAGGATGAGTCCCCCCCAGCTGTCCCCTTGCCCTCCTGGAAATATACCCCTCCATGAAACCCTTGAAAATCCCCACCCCTCACTTGGATATCCTGAAACCCGTGGAGATAAGAAGAAAAAACACCTACATCACCGGGAAACAAACCCAAAGTCACCAAATTTGTCTATTGCCAAAGGGCTCCCCATACACTTTGAACAAGCATGCAAAAACTTACACCCTACCCATGAGCAATGCCCCACATTAAAAGCCCAACACACTAACCTTCCTTCTCTCTTTTCTCTTCCCACTCTGCTAGCCACTTCAAAAGTATCCATCATAGCAGCTAGCCATTTGTCCAGATGTCTCACCTCCCAGCGCAGAGAGTGAGCAACTGCTTTCTGCTTCTGAAACCTCTGGTCATACCATAACTAAGCAGCCCCTGGCTGCAAATGCTGAGCCTACCAAATTGTCATGAAGTAAGCTAAGCCCTCAGGGGCTGGGAGGGTGGACTATTGGTTAAGGTGTTTGCCTTACAAACACAGGGTGCAGGGTTTGAGTCTAACAAGGGCCAATTGGCTAGGCTTAAAATGGCTCGCAAGGGCAGTTAGCTTAGTACTAATCTATGAACCTATGAACCTATGAACCTAAAAGCAGCAGAGGCAAAGAAGTATCCTTTTCTAGCTATACTGGCATACAATAAATGAAAGCTAACACCCAATTATCCCATGTCCTACGTTGTAACCTACCTACTTTCCTCCCCCCCAATGCTGGTAAATCTGCCAAAAGATCCTTGATCTTCACCATCTTTGATTCAATCAATTGCTGCACCCCTTCCATATCAATTAATTCAAAGACATCAACATACTCCCCATTATAAATCTTCTTAACTGAGGATGGAATGTGAGGGGTCAAAAAAACTGACCATGCCACTTGCCCCAAAACCTGTGTAGCTAACTAATCACCCAGCTGTATACCAAAATTCAATCCCACCTCAAAACACAATCCTATCCCCCCTACAGATGAGCCCATGCTACCCACCAACATCCCTTGACTACCCTTCCCATTTTCTGCTTCAGCCTGTCCCATCTCATAACCTTGCAGCGTATCCCCTTGCAGCACCTGCAACTTCCCCAGACCTCTGATAGACTCCATCCTCACCTATCCCAGAATTATTCCCCACACATACTCAAGACCTACCTTACCTAACAAGACTCCCAACAGAATATCATTACCTGTCCTTTCTGTCCTGAGCCACTCCAGTAGTCGGGGAATCCACAGTAACCACATCTCTCAGCTGCTGTACCTGCTTACCACGATGTGCGACCTGTTCTTTGGAGCTAGACATCATCTCTTCCGACTGGACTGTCGGCATGTCTTGAAAGAGTTCCTCTGCCTGTGCCAAAATAGCCTCCCACCTCTCCTGCAACAAAAGAAAGACACATTAAGACTCCATGAAAAACTTCTAAAGTGCCCAACAACTGCAACCTCACAGTCCAAACCCACTGACCTAATATTAACACAACTACAACAACCTCTACACCGCAATCAATCCTCCCATACAGAAGCAGAAAGATGAGATGCAGCACTTATTTATAAGTTTATTTATGCATGGGTGTACCCTGCCCTCCAAGGGTCAATGTACACCCCTCCCCAGCTCAGTAATACCAGTCCACCGCAAGCTCTCCATAAACCTTCATGACACCCCAACCCAAGAAAATGTCTCCCTGTTGCAGTTTGTCAAAACTGTAACACTTTGCCATGTGAAATGTATATGCCCTGTTTATTATTATTTTTTATTTTATTTATTTTTTTAATAAATGTTTCTATACCAAATCCTGAAGGGTTAAGAAACATAGGTGCATTTTTATAAATAGGTTCATATATTAGTACTAGGCTAACTACCATTTTAAGCCTAGCCAATTAACCCATGTGACAATCAAGCCCAACACCTTGTGTCTGTAAGGCAAATATCTGAGCCATTATGCCAGCCTCCAGCCAAATAATGACAGACATTTGAATTCGAAACTTCATGCACTAAAATTTAAAAAGTGCCCCTTTAAAGTGAGAATTAAAGTCCATACCTTGTGTCTGCAAGTAAACACCTTAACCATTACCACCCCCACCTACCCAACTACCCAAACTGTTGGTTTATTTTATTTTCTTTGGGGGTTTTTTTTTGTTTGTTTTTGTTTTGTTTTTAAATGATGCTACAGTACCTAACCTGACCAAACACTGCCGTAGTGAGCCCCTAGCATCCATACAGGCCATTCTTAAAGCCAATGTTCTAATCGGAGCCGGACCAGCATGACAATGAGTGCTCAGTTGCAAATCGCTAAATGGCCAACTAGGGTTAGGACATTCTAAACATAGTCCCTACCACATAGTTCTACCACATACTTCAGGTGTATAACATACTTATAGCATCTCCCTCAAGTCAGATCACCTACTGGTAACATTCTACTTTAAACTGCAAACACCACCAATGAAAACGATTCTGAGCTACACTAAATATATAATGTATTAAAACTCTATGCTTATCTTTCAAAGTTTAATTGCAAGTCTACCACCATCATGAAGCTTCAGCTGCCACTGATACAGCTGAGCAAATAAACCCAGTAACATGCAGTCAAGCAACTACTGTCACGGCAATGCACAAAACAAAAAAAAATAAATAAAAAACTTAGATAAAGTAAACCCAAACTGATGTGATGATTTACCAATACTTTGACTAGAAAGCCCACTATGTGGTCTGCTCCCTCCCCTACCAATGGTTAAAAGTATACTGCATGTGCGCAGCCAGCACCCACAATGGGTGCATCACAACCTCAATGACTCAGAAGGGTACCAACCATTCCTTCAAACCACAACCTCCCCGGGACAGAACAACTCTGGAAAAGGGGACCAAGCAAAACACTGCCAATGCAAATGATAAATACCAGAAGGATGAAAGAGAAACAACAAACCAGCCGCAATACACCTAAATATCCAAACAACCACAAAAATGCATTCACGTCCAGACCACTCAAGAAAAACCTTCCAACCCCTCAACAACTGCAAAATAACTTAAAGAACAGTTAAACTAAAGAGGACAGAGTCCCATTTATGAGCTGATTAATCCACCCATGATGCTGACAAGAAAAACAATGGGCAAGACAAACAAGGCTCGTTCCCCAAACCCCCCAAGGCATTAAAGAACATACTTTTTCCACACCCCACAAAAAAACTATTAAGGCTAAAACAGGGAGAAAAGAAATAAAAAAAAAATTCCAAGACTATATAATCATAACAGCTCCTTGCTGTCACTATTACTAACCCAAGACCTACCTGTTAAATCCAGTACCTACAAGTCATCCTGGACGCCAGCTTGTAGTAACAAGTCCATGCCAAAATGTAATTCCTCCTAACAGATTCACTCCTATAAATTCCTAAGTCCTATCCTACATCTACCTCACTTCTTCTATAGTCCCTTCACAAATTAATCCTTCCCTTTCCAACTAAATAAGCTTATCTCTATACAATGACCTTAAATCCCTACACTAAATCACCCACCTCCACCCCATTTAATTCAATATGCCCTTGCCAAAGATGTCTCTGGATAAATTGGTTTGTTCCCAAACCTCATTTATTGGCATTGATATTAACTGCTTTGTGGGCAAATTCTAGTCCTGAACTGTTCCTGATTTTATTTTTTTTTTTGTGATTGTTTACAAACTAAATTTGACAGATATTAACATATTGCTGCCTATCCCATATGAGCTGTCAAAATAAAAGGAGGTGTATTTTGGCATTTATGGTATGCATTAATGATCTTTAAACCAGGCTTCATCAATGGTAGAAATAAGGTACGGATATCAAGATTCTCCAAGAAAGGGAACGCTTGTAAATCATCTATTTTTATGAGACTTTTGGCATTTAGGAATGCTACCTTCACATATGATTTTGTATCTTGTTTATTTTATCTCCATGTTTTACTTTATTTTATTTACAAAAACATTGGTGTATCATTATCTAGGCACTATATTTAATTGCCCCAGCATTTTGAGGTTATGCCACCCTCATATGAGATAATTTGAAAATAAGTGGTGTTGCCTATTGTTTAGTGAAATTGTAGCCTGTGTGCTGTTATAGGTCTAGGTTATATGCATACAGTATATATAGGTCTGCACTGGGGCCAGCCAACAAGCACATTTTGAGGCTTGTACTCTCCTTATGTGGACAAATATGTGTGGCCTTGTAAAGGTTCAGTTTGTATTTTTACTTAGTATATTGGTTGGGGCCCTTTTTCATGCAACATTTGTGCCATTTGTTGAACAAATTACTGTTGGACTTTTAATATGGTTTTATTGTTAATACAGTTTTTCCAGAACAGTTGGTTTTAGTGTTTTTTCTACTGTATTAAGCCCTTTAACAGTAAATAATATATTTATGTGACAGTGGCAGAAGCTCCAATGAGTTTAAATGTTCCCCTTTGGTAGAGGCACATGAGCAAAACAGTAACTAAGATTACAGATAACAGTAAATGAAAGTGATGTAAAAAGGTAAGTACCTCAAAGAACAAAGATGAATTATTTCTTCAAAAAAAAGTAGAAATGGGTATTAAGCTAATTGTAGGATAACACTGAAATAGAAGAGACAAGCAACATAACAGCAGCAGGCCAGTTCCAACGTCCCACTGACTAATCAAAGCAATTAGCAAAACTTAAGTAATGAAAACTAAACAGGGTAGTAGCCTATTCAGAATATATTAAAACATAATAGTTATGAAGAAAAATAAAATACATAGTGGCAAATTATATAAATAAAGGAAATATGCAACCTTTTTTAGTATTAGATGAATTAAACATGGCTGGTTTGCTATGACTTTTTCCAGAAATTACAATAATGCTGTTGTTAATAGAAAACATAATACAAAATCTAGATGAAGTTTTCAAATAATATTTACATGTTGCGCAACAAATTTGGTAAGGAAAAAATAAACATACTCATGGGAATAGACATAACAATTGACTATGTTAATAGAGGCATAAAAAATAAAAAGTTGAAATACACTGCAGATTATTACTCCTGACTACACAAGGAAGTTGAACGTTATGTCAAACCTTAAGTAAAATTTATGGAATTATTTTTAACTTTATTTTTATTCTCCTAACTGAAATGGTATGTTAAACAGAATACAGTGTTATTTTCAGACATGTTCCTAGAGTGTCAATAAATATATTACATTGCATATGTTTCTTTTTTTTTATTTATTTGCTTGTTACGCTCACTGAACACAAGTGTCCCTTTTTCAGGGGTGACCTCAGAGTGCTGTTTGGCTGAGACTTGTCTAAAGTAACACAGTAGGTAAATGGAGGTGAAAGTAAACAAATTATGCATTCTAGACTACAGGAAGCTGTTCATTAATATGGCAGAGCTTTAATCCTCCGTGCTAATGGTCAGATCGGATTACATTATTTTGGAACATTCTTTGATTCCAAAGATTCTAAAGACAAGAATGGCCCTCAGCTGTTTTATTTAGCTTAGATAGGAATAAACAACTTTTAATAGCATCCCTCATATGAGTAGCAAGTATAAAGCCATTTTCAAAAGAAAAACTAAATGCTTAAGAAGATTTACCATGAGATTCAGAAATACTGCAGCCATGATCGTGACCAGGCCTCTTCTCTTTACTACATGTGCACAATGTGCCTAGATGCTTATTGACAATGAATGTGGCCAGGCAAGTGTGCGCAGTAAGTGGCTCATGAAATGTTATAGCTGCTGTCACAAAAGGACTCTTGAAAGACCACACAGGAGTGTGGTGCAGTTACAAGGACATACGAAGTGCTGTATGACTCACCTGTTGAGCACAAGCATCAACTGTGTTCGGCATGATCTCTCACAGGCAGTTGCTGCTAGAAAAATAAGTTATGTGACAGCCAAACAGGGTCATGAGAGATTTGGGCTGATCTATGCTATAACCCAGTGATACCTTGAACATAGTAAGAGAATCATGATTAAGCTATCAGGACAGAATAAGTACTAGGGTCACACAAGCAAACATATAAAAGTGATGGTACGATCAGAGAAGGGGAAGGCAAAGGAAAAGGGGTCATTACGCACATACATATAAATGTCTGCTAGATGAAGACAAACACACACAGTAGGTGGGATAGGGAAATGAAGGTACAGCGTCAACAACCATCTTATGGTGAGGTTGTTAAGACAATGCCTAAGCCTCCTGGTCCAGAATACACCAGTATAGTAGTGTACACAGTAACACCCCCATCCTCTCCCTTCACTCCCACACCTACGATGCATGTCTGTAAGAGACATAAGGTGCAGACTCCAAGCCCTTATGGGCCACTGAGACTGCATCAAACTATAGTAATGTTTTAGTAATAGGTGGCTCTATTGTAAAGCATATGGGCATCACGCTCACTATACTGGATAAGAATAGGATGACACTGACAGCTGTCTTTCTGGCATGGCCGACCTTAGGCATAGGCCAACTAGGCGGCCGCCTAGGGCGCCGCTGTAGCAGGGGTGCTTTTCCAGTATTTATTTGGTGTAGGTAGACCAGGTTGGGGGCACCTAGGTGGTGTGGGGGGGGGGCACTGTGGAGCCCTTTTGCCTAGGGCACCAGCTGACCTAAGGCCGCTGCTGCTTTCTGGAACTAGGATCCAGCATCTAACAATGCATCTTAGATCCCTCCATCTTAACAGATATGATTATGACCTGTTAGTGGACCACACGAGGGTGAATGAACTTAGACAGTCTACTCAGAGAGACATGCAGAAATATATAACTGAGCTTGCTATGCATGTGTCTGAGGCAGGAAAGACATTGGTCTAGAGTGGTATTTTGCCATTACCTAGAATGATACCAAGATTCAAAGACAAAATAACTGGCCTTCACAATTGGCTATGCAGTTGTTGTCATTCTAGGGGGATCCTGTATGTGTCACCTTGGGATGAGATGGCTAAGTCTTCCTGTTTTGCCAGGAATTGCCTGCACCTTTCTTACCAAGGCTTTCTTAGTCTTTTTAGCCTTTGCTGTCCCCAGAGTGCTCTTTTTAGGCAGAATCCATCTGAGGAACATACCAGTCTAGTAAATTCTAATTTAGAACACATTAATGTGGCTCTACTTAATGCCAGGAGTCTTAATATAAGAATGCCCAAACATATGGATCTGCTGCACCCTGAACACATTCATATACATGTAGTTACAAAATATGGTTTAACAGCAATGAAAGCTCTCCCTCTGTTCCCAGATGTACTGCCTATCATGTGTTCAGAACCACTTGCATTTGTGGGGGAGTATCAGTATTTGTTAAGGAAATCATGACCACATGTCAGATGCCTTGGGACACCACATGTGAACTCCTAGACATTCAAATATCCCTAAACAATACTAATTACTACTTCATAGCTAGCTACAGAACACTGTCTATGTCTCTTTATGAGCATGATAGCTTTCTTAATTCATTAGCTGAAATTCCTATTAAATGCAAGATCTTTCTACTGTGGGACTTCAACTATCCATTAATAAACTGGTTGAGCTACACTGCCAGTGGATGGCATGCGTAGTGTTTCCTTGACATTATAAATGCTAATTCTCATTCACAAATAGTAAACATCCTATTAGGGTCCCCAGTATCCTGGATCTAGTCCTCACAAATACGGCCACTTCTGGCACATCTCCATGCATACCATCCTGTCTTGTTAAATCAGACCATTATTTAGTGACCTTTTCCTTTAAAACTGGTGGTTCTTCCCCTGTAAACAGCTCTGTGTTTAGGGACTTCTCAAAAGCAAACCTTCTTCAGTTACTTCTGCTGTAATTCTCCCCTGAAGGATCCTATTGCCAAACCTGCTACCAATGCCTCTGACTTCTACTCCCACTTAAACAGTTGTATTGATAATGCAGTCCCTATCTGCAGCAAATATAATGCGAAGTTTAAAAACAAATCCCTGTGGTGGAATACCCATATAAATAAATTATATAACAAGAGAAATAAAATACTTAATAGTTATAAGAGGTTTCATTCTACCTACCTTAAGAGCACAGAACAAAGAACTTAAGAGAACCATTAGGAAGCTCAAAGCTGAGTATGAACTTAAAATATCCACTAAAACCAAAAAAAAACTGCAAATCTTTCTTTAACTATGTCAGAATGTTTTGGAGCCAGTCCACAATAATACTACACTCTCTGGCCCAAAGGAAATAGCTAATATCCTAGCTAAAAAATTTAGTGCAAATTTTACTCCACCCTCAGTTAAAGCTATCCTATAGATTCCACAAACTCAGCCACCCCCTTTAAATTCTATGGAACAAGTTCTTGCAGCCCTTTCAAAAACTAAAAATATATCATCTATGTTCCTTCTGAACCTCTGCTTAACCTCGTTAATCTAAGCCTGTCCACTGGTTACATAAAGTCTGGAACATTGTCATTGTAATGCCATTACACAAATGTGGCCTGACCATAGACCCTGGTGACTATAGAACAATTAGTCTCACTAGCCTCATATGTAAAGATATAGAGTGCATTATATCAAACTTCATTAACCTGGACTTTGAAAATTTCTCAACTCTGGACCCTCATTAATTCAACTTTGTCAAAGGAAGGTCCAAATTTCTCAACTCTGGACCCTCGTTAATTCAACTTTGTTAAAGGAAGTACCTACCTGTTTAACCTCATTATTTTTTTTAAAAAGGTATTGAAGCAGTGGACAGTGGTTATGCAGTGCATATGGCATATCTAGACCTGGCCAAGGTCTTTGACACTATATCCATGCAGGCTTTATTGATAGACTTGTAAATCTGAATTTTAATCCTTAAATTGTGTGATGGATAGCTAACTGGTTGTTTGACAGAACTCGTGGTTAGTATAGCAGTTCTGAAAGCAAAAAAGTTACCAGTGGTATACCAGAGGGCTCAATTTTATGTCCCAGACTACTTAGCATATACTTCTCAGAACTTCTGGCCTATGAATAACTAAGTTTGCAGATGAATGCAAAGTGGCTGTTGTTCTTTAAACTTCAACAGACTGATAATTGCTCCAACATCCCTAGACTGTGTTAAAAATTGATGCAAAAACAATGGTCTCAAATTAAATATTAAAAATTGTAGTATTATTCATTTTGCTAAACAAAATGGTTTCACTTACCATACAGGAGATGCACTCCTCCAATCAAACACTGTTGTACGGGATCTGGTTATTCTTGGTGATAATTCCTTATCATTTGACCATGAGTCTCCACAGTAGTTCAGAAAGCCTTTTATCTGACCAAACTTATTTCAAAAGGCATCTCCACTAGATCCAAAGAAGTCTTACTTTCCCTTTACTCATATTTTATCAGACTGGTTATTGAATATAATGCAACTTTTGCCATGTATTTATGTAAACATATCACACAACTTGCAGAGATTCATAAATAGAAAGATCATTGGCCTTAAAAATCTTAAGTTGTCAGGAGAGACTGGCAGCCTTTTCTCTGTAATCAGTGTCTATATGATCTCCTTTCTCTTTGCATAATTAGTGGTACATCAAGTACTCAGTTTAAGAAGCTAAATCCTCATCAGCAGATAAATAAGACACATTGGCATGATAGATTCATACCCCAATTTATACCTCACCTCTGGAACAAACTTTAGCTATATGTCAAGCAGAGTAGCACCCTTGCCACCTTCAAGGTAAATCTAGATAATAGGATAGACAGCCACACATTTTCTCCTAGTCTATCTTGTGATGCCCTCCTTGAGGCTAGAGGGACATTTTGAGTAGGGTTTTTTGGCTAGGCTTGATATGGTCTGCATACAGTTTTCCTAGTTCTTATGAGGAAAGTCTGATCACATTATGCATACTATAATGTAAATATCAAGATGCAGGCACCCAACTGTAACAGTGATGTGCCCATCAAAACCCCAATGGGACTCAAACCTACGTCCTTCCTCATTTGTGGATTGTGAAGCAACCAATTTACAGACTGAACTACAACAGCAAAGAAGCCGTGAAGAAGAAGGCTTCAGAGAAACACACAACAGTTGTATGTCACACACTTGCAGACTTAAAAGAAGAAAAAGTTTATGTCACAGAGGGGACTTGGAACCCACAACATTCATTATTTGTAGTGTGCAAACCACTTAATTTACAGTCTAAGCTACAGCAGCAGGACAATAAGTTCTTCATGGAAACACACAGCTACTGGGTGTCACACACTTGCAGACTAAAAGAATAAAAGGGAGAAAAAGCATACAACCTCGAGGGGATATAAACCCACAATGTTACTCACTTGTAGTGTGCAAAATACTTCATTTACAGACTAAAATATGCAGCGGTGAAGAAAAAATGTTCAGGGAAAAACAAAGTAGTTGTGTGTCATACACTTCCATACTGAAAAATACCTTACAACCCTGAGGGGACATGAACCTATAATCTTCCCTATTTATAGAGTACAAAGTACTTAGTTATAGGTGAACTGTAGTTAACAATTTTTTTAGGGAAGCAACCATCAGTTGGGTGTCACACACTTTCAGGCTGAAAGAATAAAATGAAGAAAAGGGCTTGAACCCACAAAATTCTTTCTGAGAAAATACAATAGTTAGGTGTGAAAGCTATCCATTCCAGAACTCTTTTCCTTACCTGTGCAAATTATGATAACTGTGCCATGCCCTTTGTACATTTTTACCTGAGCTGCCTATGTTTGATGCATGATGTGGCCAGCCTATTCACAGGCTGATATTGAATCTGTATGCATAATTTTTGTTGTATTGTGTCTGCTTTACTCCTGCTATGTTCTAAAGCTATTTACAAGCCATTATCTCTTTGCCAGTGCCATGGCATACTGCACCCACCTCCATCTAGCATGATAATCTCTTGCTGATGGCTCCACTTTCCCCTCCCATCTGACCCAGCCTCATCTCTCAATTGCACTGGGGACTGGCAAATGCCAACCTTGCTGTAACTTCTTCCTAAGTATGATATTGTGCAACTTTGCACACACTGACAGTATTTTTGCACATCTGTCAGAGTCAATCTACACAGTACCACACTGAATGAATCCAGACAGTGAAAGCATGGCTTTAGCAGCACAAACACTTGCAAATAATGTGGTTTGCAAGTGGACATGGTAGTAGTCATGGTCTGTTTAATTTTGATGATTTCGGATAGGTGCCATAAGCCAGGTTTCCAGGGCATACCCAGTCTCACCAACAAGATGACTGTATGGGAAGTTACCCTTCAAAAACCATTGATGTAGGTCACAAATGTGCCACATGTGGGAGTCATGATAACTGCTTGGGTGGCCTGCATATGCACATTGTAGATGATACCTAATTCATTACAGACCATCAGACAGTTGATGGAGTGATATCTTTTGTGGGTTCCTTCTCAGTTCTTTAGGTGTAACCTTTATTCCAATTTGGATATAGTCTATAGCCCCTAGTACCTCAGGGAAATAGGCTACATCACAAACAGCCTGCATGGTGCTGGCTTTGTCTCTGACATGCATGGAAACCACATATGCTCCCCAACATGCTGTAGCATGGCATCAGGAAACAGATGGAGTATTCTTGAGACATATGCCTGAAATGACCCATTATGTCCTTAGTAGATCTCTGAAAAGTCTTTGTAGCTAATATACATAAAGCCACACATACCTTAGTATCCACTTGGATAGGTACTCCACAGCTCCCATGGGCTACAAACAAGGCTGACACATTTCTAAAATTTCTTGGATGACCTCCCTATCCACATGATACCAGTCCACAATATCAATGATGTTGAGTTCATGGAATATTAAGCATGGTGAGATGACCCAGCACCTCCAAGGTCATTGTTATACACTGGAGGGTACAGCAGTAACAACAATGAAAACCTCTTCTAGTCTAACCCTACTAACTTAACACAGCCCTCAGATCTGAGGACAAAAAAATACTAGCACTCTATAAACTCACAAAAAGACCAGGGCAGTGTCTCTACTCATACTCTGTCACAAAAGCATGGAATTCTCTCCCTCCAGCTACAAGATCAATTCCAAGCCTAGCAACCTTCAATGCTTCTTTAAAACAATAAATGTTATGTCGTCCTATCTTGCCTTCATTCTTACAATGATGGGTTTGGAGCCTATCCTTGGTTCCGACTCAGCCGAATACTTAGCTGAAAGTCTCAAACCTGGCTCGTGGCAAGAAGGTATCCCACAATGCAGTGGTGCAATTCCCCAGATCTCGTTTGCTGCTTTATGAGGTTGGATGAGCTCATCTTGGCCGTGGCTAAGTTGTGTCAATTTTTTCTATTACTTTGCCTAAAACTTGTTATATTTGCATATATATAGCTTTTATCTTATTAGATTTAACTTGTTGCGCCTCTGTGCTGCTCTTTGTTAGGTAGTGATAGTTTTTCCCCTTTAGCATGGCTTTTGCCGTCGCTTTATAGGCCCCCTTTTGGTATCCCGTGTAGTGGTTGTTGTTCATTTGTTGGTCTCTTTATAGCTCGTTTAAGTTAGACAGCTTTTTGTTCATTTATGTTAGAGGACTTGTAGTGTCTTATTGTCTTGTCCTGTCAAAAAATAGAACTGTTTGAGATAAAGGTTCTATTTTTTTCTCCCTTGGTTGTCGCTCCTTGTGTTGTTCTGTAGTAACTTCTGGTGTAGCTTTAGCTATATTAGTCTTAGCTAATTTTTTCTTGTTGTTTTTGCTGTCGCCTTTAGGGTCTTACCTTGACAATGTCTAAAGACCAAAAAGAGAGAGAGAACATAAGCCTTCAGGCTTTAAGAAATGTCAGAAGTGCTTACAAAAAGTGTCCATCACGGATGGACATGTTATATGCGTTTTTTGCCTTGGTGCCATTCATCTCTCAGAAGACTGCACCTTTTGTCATTCTTTTAGTGCTAGAGTACTTCAGGAAAGGATTAAAAAGTTGATTCTAAAGGGCTCTTTAAGCTTTCTTTTGAGGAAACCGTCCATAGTTCTTATTCCTCTTCTTCATCTCCTTCCTCTAAAAAGGATAAGTCTCAGAAAAGACATTCACCTGCTACATCGGCTCAGTCGGAGCCACCAGTCAAACTTCCTAAAATTTTAAAGGCCACTACTTCCTTGGCTCCACAGTACTTGGAGCTGTCGGAAGTCCTTTTGGTTGATAGGCCTGGTACTTCGGCTCCAAAGCCTTCAGAACCGCAATATACCTCCACTCAGAACAGGCCCATTGATATTTCACCGGTTTCTACGATGTTGAGATCGCCAATCCTTCATATGTCTCGCTCTCCTTCCCTATCTTCCAGGTCTACAAGGAGCTTATCAGATGATGACATGGAACGGGTGGTGCGCAGACTCCTGAAGTCACCAGCGCTGACTAAATTATTCTCAGCTCCCACCCATTTGGTCTCGGAGCCTACTGTACCCACTGTTGTTTCTCTTCTGAGCCAAGCTGGTCCTTCAGAGCCGGGGTGTTTGGTACTGCTTACGGTGGACCTTTCGGTTCCAGGACTCCCTTCAGTGTTCACGGAGCCAACATCTGTTCCGACTCTCTCGGCACCATCCAGGGAGTCTGGGAGCCGGGATTCCCTGGTTGGCCCTGAGGGAATTCTCGGCCCCGATCTTCTTCAGTGCCAAGTCTACCCCTCGGAGCATTGGCCCAGGTTAGCTCAGCTCCCACATCAGCCTCGGGTCCAATCTCACTGGTTCTATGGCCTTCCTCTGTCTCCTCAGAAACAGGGGAGTCTTTGGAGCCAGTGGGATTCACCTTTGAGCTGATGAGGAGTGTGTTGTCTATCCATTCAGCACCACAGAAAGATACCAGTACTTGTCCCCGTAAGGCACCGGCTACTGTCTTGGCACTACCCATTCCAATTGACAGCAGAGATCCAGAGCCTCAAGATCCCCCATTGGGTGAACCCTTCTCCCCCAAGGCCTCCCCAGAATATCCTTCTGAGGAGCCACCTCACAAGAGAACCTGCAAAAGGAAGCATGTTGACTCCCCAGATGAGTCCATCACTTCAGACACTAACCTCGATGAGTCAGAAGGGTCCTCACGGTCCTTCTCTGATGCTATCTCATTTGCAGATATTCTAGAGATCCTCAAGCAAAGAGGCACCTGGCAGGCCACCACCTCTTCTGATGAGGAGTCAGTGTACCTGAAGGCTTTTGGGTCTCAACTTTTAGCCTCCTGGGTGTCCCTGCCTTTTGATGAGATAATGAACCTGGTTAGTCGAAAGGCATGGGAGTCACCTGACATTACAGAACCAGTCCCTTGGAGGCCAAACAAATTTTTTGACAGCTCCTTCGGGCAAGGATTTTCTAACCAAGGGGGTACCCGTAGATGCTGTGGTGGTGGCAGCAGCCACCAAGAAGGAACTTGCAGAGACTTTCTCATCTGTTCATTCTCCAAATAAAGACTCTTGAATGATGGACAGATACAAAAAGCGTGTCTTTTCTTCAGTGACTTTCTCACTGCGATTGCTGAACTACTTATCCCAGTTTTCAAGGCTACAAAGAGATTTCCTGAAAGAGCTAGGAGATACTCTACAAGGTTCATTAGCTGCGGGGGTGAATGGGAATGTCTCCTCCAAGCTGTCCACCTTAAATTCCATTGTCAACTCCTCCATGAGGCTCATATCCTACGCAGCAGATGGAGTGAGCAGGGCAGTGGGTTCTGGAGTTTCCCTTAGGAGACACTCCTGGATGCGCTTGTGCAACTTTCCAGAGCCCTTTAAGTCTACTTTTACTAACACCCCTTTTGATGATTCCTCACTCTTTGGACCCAAAGTAAAAGACAATTTAACCCGGTGTGAGCAGGAAGAGAAAACTCTCTCTGCCATTGAAGTACATTTTTTTGTACCTTCAAGACCTTATCCTAAAGGTCAGAAGAGCAGAAAGATGTGGTTCAAGAGATCCCAAAGAGTTTTCCAGGACGCACGGGGTGATACCTTCCCCAGAGACAGAGGGGGATTTAATAATGGTAGATGCCACCCGAGAGGCAGAGGGGGCCCACAAAACTAGGGCAACTGTGATTCCTTTCACGGACGCCCTTATCAGCACTCCTGAAAGGAGGCCTGACTGCTATACTCTGGAGACAGTCGGGGGACGTTTATCAATGTACCCAGTAGCCTGGAAAAATATCACAAACGACAAATGGGAACTAAATATAATATCCAGAGGATACTCCATCCCTTTTTCCAACCCTGTTCCACAGACCAAAACAATCCCAGATCTTCCACCCAATCTAAGGGAACAAGCAACTATAGAGATTCAAAAGTTGCTCCACAAAAGAGTCATCCAAGAAGTCCCCACAGACCAAATAGGATTTGGAACTTACTCAAGATTCTTTTTGGTGCCAAAAAGAACAGGGGACTGGAGGCCCATATTAGACCTAAGCAAGTTAAACGAATCTGTCAAGAAGTCAAAGTTCCGAATGGTGACACTGCAGTCTATACTTCCCTTTTTAGGGAAAGACGATTGGATGTGCTAGATAGACCTTCAAGATGCTTACTACCACATAAAAATGGGCAGGACATCAAGAAGGTACTTATGCTTCCGGCTGGGAGCCAGCCATTACCAGTTCAGAGCTCTGCCCTTTGGTCTCACTACAGCCTCCAGAGTGTTCACCAAATGTATGGCAGTAGTCACAGTTCACCTGAGACGTTTAGGATTCCGTGTGTTTCCATATCTAGACGACTGTCTCCTATCTGCCACCACCATGCATCTACTCCTACATGCCAATGACCTAACTTTGGACATCTGCAGTCAGCTGGGCATTACAGTAATCTTTCAAAAATCTGCCTTGTTGCCCTGTTAGCATATTACATTCATTGCGCAGATCTAGACACTTCATCTATGGTAGCACGTCTTCCAAAAGTAACAGTTATAGCACTCAGACAGCAAATACTTCACCTCCTTCCCAATACCAAAGTGAAAGCAAAGGTAATTCTAGGATTACTCGGAACAATGGCCTCCATAATTACACTTGTCCCTCTTACCAGAATGCACATGAGGATCTTTCAATGGCTATTATTCTCCCAATGGTCACTCCAAGAATTTCTGATGGCTCATCTGATCAGAATAACGGAATCTTGCAAGAACGACTTAAGATGGTGGATACACTCCACTCATCTGACAATAGGCAGACCCTTTGTTCCACATAAACCAATAGCTACAGTGACCATGGAGGCTTCCCAGATAGGGTGGGGGGCATTATCTAGAAAGAACAGTCCAAGGTATATGGCAAGAACACGAAGCTCACTTGCATATAAATGTTCTAGAGATGAGAGCAGTGCTTCTTGTGCATTGCAAGCACTTCAAGACTCTCTCTGTCAAGGGACTATTGCAATACAGTCAGACAATATGTCTGTGGTTTGGTACATAAACAAGCAGAGGGGAACACGATCTTACTCCCTTTGTCGAGAAGCCCTAAGAGTGTGGCAATGGGCAGTTTCTTCCCAGCGCTTTCTAATTGCAATGCATATTCTGGTGAAGTCCAACGTGATAGCAGAGTGGTCTCTCAATCACAATGTAGTGGAAATTATTTTCCAAACATGGGGACAGCCTTGCTGTGATCTCTTTGCCATTCCCATGAATGCCAAGTGCAGCAACTACTTTACCCTAATCCCCCCTCTGGGGGAGACACCGAGAGATGATCTTGCTCACGATTGGCCCTCGGGACTTCTATATGCCTTTCCACCATTTCCTCTCATACCCAAATTAATTCAGAAAGCACGATGCTCGAGAAGCAGGATAATTCTCATTGTTCCTTACTGGCCTCACCAAGTTTGGTTCCTTTTCCTTTGGCCTCATCTTCAGGAAAAGTCTTGGATTCTGGACCCAGTGCCAGATCTGCTGACTCATATGTCAGGAGAGCTTCACCCTTCTCTCCATACCCTAAAACTGACAGCTTGGCTGCTCCACTTCCCAATTTAGTCAGACTTCACAATTTCACTCCTACAGTTAGACATAGCTTAATGTCCTCTCACAAAGCTTCCACTAGAAAGCTTTATTCTATTAAATGGAAGAGGTTTTCCCCTTAGGCTCAAGACAGGAACATCGATCCTTTTTCTGCACCTATCTATTCTATTTTGGAATTTTTGGTGGAACTGTTTCAACAAGGCTCAGCTGCAGCAAACATCAGCATTCAACTTGCTGCAATTTCAAATTTTCACATTGGTGATTCTGCTTCCAATGTCACATAGGTTGTGTAGAGCCTTCTTAAAAGGTGCTTCCTTATTAAGACCTCCCTTTAAGGAACCCCTTTCTCCTTGGGAACTAAATTTTGTTTTGTCTCATCTCATGTTACCTCCCTTTGAGCCCTCTTCATCTTCTGACCTTAAGTTCCTTTCCTGGAAGACCTTGTTTCTAGTGGCTATAACTTCTGCTAGAAGGGTGTCAGAATTGCAAGCTCTTTCTATTAAACCACCATATTTGATTTTTCATAAGGATAGGGTATCCTTACATGCAAACCCATCCTTGCTACCTAAAGTTTCTTCTCTAAACAACATAAACCAATCTATAGAACTTCCAGTATTCTTTCCTAATCATAGTAACAAGGCAGAGTACAAATTACATCAACTGGACGTGCATAGACAACTCAGATTCTGTTTGCATAGGACCAAAGACTTCAGAAAATCTGACCAATTATTTGTATCCTTCTCCGATGCAAAAAAAGGATCCTCAGTCTCAAAAACTACTCTTTCCAATTAGCTTTCAAATTGTATTACATTCATTTATAACTCTAATCACAAAGATTTACCTTTCAAAGTGAAGGCTCATTCCACTAGAGCAATGGCTACATCATCTGCTTTTCAAGCCAGAATTCCCATGGATAATATTTGTGCAGCAGCTACTTGGTCTACTCCACACACTTTTATTACTCATTACAAAGTGGATTTGGCCTCCAGGGACAGGGCTTCCTTTAGTTCCAGGGTGCTTAAAGGTGTACTCCCATGAGCCACCCAGGGAAAAGGTGCTAGGGACACTGTCTCATCATTGTAAGAATGAAGGTGCGATAGGACAACATAACAAAAGAAGTTATGTACTCACCATAACATTCCATGTTTGTTGTCCACCTCGCTGTTCATTCTTACGAACCCTCCCTCCTTCCCCCTGCCAAAGACTCCTTGTGGACCTGGTAGACTTTTTACTACTTTCGGGAGTTCTTTGTCTCAGCTTGTTTCTCCTTCCAGTACATATAGTATGGACTTGGATATATGTTTATATGTATATGTTTGTAGATATATATATATAGTGTATATATCATTCAATATTAGCAGCAAACAAGATCTGGGGAATTGCACTGCATTGCGGGATGCCTTCTTGCCATGAGCCAGGTTTGAGACTTTCAGCTATGTATTCAGCCGAGTCGGAGCCAAGGATCGGCTCGAACCCATCAATGTAAGAATGAATGGCGAGATGGACAACAAACATGGAACGTTATGGTGAGTACATAACTTCTTTTTAAATAGCACATGGCTGTGCACCTGCACGACTCCAGGTTAATCCCACTTTTTATTTCATCTGCTAGACACATCTCCCACACACTTCTTCATCTCTTAACTTTTTGTTTTACTCTCACTGTTTCTTGAAACCCCACTAATCTGTAGTTCTAAATGATGTGATTTTACTGTAAGATGTTTGGTTCGCCATGATTATGTTTGTAATTATTATAGATCTCTGTAATTGGAGATTTTCTCCCCAGGCCTCTGCTGAAAGTGGGTTCCTTTGACCTAGTTAGACTATCCCAGTAAACAAATGTCAAATAAATAAATAAATTAATGCACATTTAATAATGTGGTGACAACCCCTAAAATTGTTTAGCGATTCTATTAGCCTGAACATAAGTATTTGCCTAGTTTATATCTGCTGAAGTGTAGCCCAGTTGCATGGCAATTAAACAATTATGAATTGCTCTACCATCTTGTTTTTACCTCATTAGCAGACACATAGAGGCTCATTTTAATAATGCTATTCATTATCATTTCATTATATGGCTATTATATGCACCAACTGTTCTGCTTGACCTTCTTGCATCACAGAGCTTTTTTTTTCCTGAATAGCACATAATCTGCATTTGGCCACTCATCATGCAAATTAACCCTCTCCAGAAATGCAGCTCAGTTTTGTGAAAACCAGCTTTAATATCATGTAATCAGATAGACAGTTCTAGCAAATTTTTAAAATGACCAAAATGGATTCAGATTATACAAGCCATTATAAACAACAAAGCTGCATTTGCCTTGAACAGATCTTTCTTCACTACATTATCAGAGTGTGGAAAGCATAGACATGTAAATTAGTTTTCAGTAGTCATACAGACCTTCACACTACTATTTTTATGCATTTATTTCATTTTGATTTCCAAAGCCTTTATGGATGTCCTGAAAAATATATATCTGTTTAACACTGCTAAAAACTTTCTTTACTAACTGGATAATGACTGCTATAAGCAGTGTGACATACTTAGAGCAATTACATAGCACACAATTAGCTACAGAAAATGTAGTAGTTAGGATAATCCTGTGGGATAAGTTTACAGGATGTACAATGTCAGAGACAGCTGACAGCTTGTAATCATTATGTAGCAGATGTAAGACACTATTAATGCCAGGAAACAGTAAGATATGTAATGACTATTCGATTTGGCACTAGACAGTTGCATTAAGATGTGTAGTATCAGAGATCTACAATGTACACTATAGTTTCTTGTTATTACATAACAATTACTGTCTATATCTGATGCCTGTAAATAAATTATACTGTACTTATTAAACTGTACATCAGCTAGGCCATCTGTGACTGAAAAACATTTAGCAACTACTTAATCAGTGCTTAGACAAACCCTAAAACCAATAAGTCATTCAGTAATTGCTGCTTTTCTCTGAGCATAGCATAACGGTCATGTAAAACTGATAGAAGTTAGACCATTTCAGTGGATTACGTAATCATGTCTGTGGTCACTTCACAGGATATATGTCCATATATGTGGAGCATTCATGTGTTACAAAAATGATTTTATATGTCTCTGGCTAGTGAGTTACAAAGCTTAAGTATGGCACTGCTGAATGCTTTCTTGCAATTATGATTCTTTGCCTGACTTCCAAACAGAGTTTGCAAAGGATCTAAATATCTGCTTAGTAATCCAGAAGTGCCTAAAGCAGTGAGAAAGCACAGCAATCTGAATATTATGCTGTGTTTCAAGCCAGGCCATTTGCTACTTCCTAAAGCTGAGCACCAGTGGTTCTTTAGTTGTATTTTAGCTGAAAACGTGCCACCACTATGGTACACAGATTCCAAAGCACAGGCAACTCAGCAGAATTAAATACACATATAATAGTTTAACTACTATGAGCATGGCTAAAACACTGTTATCAGATTGTGTGATCCTTCTTGATTTAACAGCTGCACAAATTTTACTTAAACCCTTCAAGAAGGTGGATAACTTTCTGAAATTTTCATATTTGAAATTGTAGTGTTGCCTGCTTGTTATCCCTGATTCTTGTATATATCTAATAGAAATACAAAGTGAATTAGTCACAGTTGATGGTAATAATGATGATAAAGTATTTCACAAGTGTCTGCCTACTGTTGCCATACAGATATTTTTACAAAGCTTTTATTGAGTATTAAGAATGTCAGAAAATGAGAAGGATGGCATAGGGCTGGGTACTTTTGGACTTTGTTTTGTTGTTATTCATTGCAGACGCTGGAACCGCCAAGGCAGATAAAGTTTGACATCAGTGAATTCATTCTTTGGCTAAATGAGGATATTGACACACTAGCCTTCAGATTCGCTGAGGTCATCATTTAGTTCCATTGCCTTTCAGTATGAAATAGGGTAGAAATTATTGGCAGAGGTGATGCTAGTAAAAAGTATAGCATAAGAAGAGCATCATTCTGGGCTTTGAATGTGAATTTATCCAGACAGTTCCTCATGAGACAAGTCTGTGTGGAAATATGAAATCTACTTGCATTTAAAAGTCAACTAGGATATCTAAAATGCAAACGGATGCATTTATAGAATAGTTAATTGTGACTTGTATTTCACCATATCTTAATAAGGGAATTAGATATTAAAACATGTTTAGAACTTATTCAACAGATTATAGGCATATTACCTTGGAGGACTTTATGAAATTACACTCATTAGTTCAATGTGTTCATGAACCTCATGGTGAAATTATACTGGCTGTACTGCTTCTGATGTATAAAAAGAATCAACATTGAATGACAGATATGAGTAGCTGAGGCTGGAGGAAGAATTTAGATGTCTCTTCTTTAGATACAACAAGGAATATGTTATTCAAATAGTTAAACAAAATACATACACCAGGCACTTTCCAGCATAACAGGAACTAAAAGATGTTGAACAGGTTTAAGCATAGAAACAAAGAGTATAATTAATAATAGAAAACTTTCGGAAATGAAAAATATATAAGAGGGTTTAATATAAAGAACAAAAAAATTTAAAAATTTTAAAAAGATGTTAGCAAGAGATAATAGTATAAGAGGCAAGGAGAAAGAATGGTTTGCATACATAAATGATATACAAAAGTAATGGTGTGATAAAGTGACCCAGATATATCAGTTAGACAATTTATAAAAGAAGGGAGATGCTAGTGGCTGGTGCTAAAAGAACCCAGAGTGAAGTATTTCTAAGAAGGTCTGATCAATAGGAATATAACAATATGGGATATAGAAGATTGTGGAGAGAATATTAACAAAATATAAGTCCTCTAAAGTACTTTGTTATACTGTAACAAGTAATAAATTGCAAAACAAATTAAAATCAGAGTTTGTCCTAGTACTATGCTTCCTGTCCAATACAATTATGGGAATAGAGTATAATTTTCTTAAGATGGAAAACTTTAATATTATTCCAATATACGATGGTAGTACTAGCATGAACTGCCATAAAAGTTAAAGACTATTTAATATGTTGAGTGGTGTAGACATAGTCCTAGAAAGTTTGTCTGCATTAGAGTTAATGAAAAAGCAAGAGCACTCTGAACAATGACTGAAGACAGCAAGCATATTGCAAAGGTGTGTGTGTGTGTGTGTGTGTGTGTGTGTGTGTGTGTGTGTGTGTGTGTGTGTGTGTGTGTGTGTGTGTGTGTGTGTGTGTGATGAATTAAACAATCTTTTCTTCTAGGACATTATCTCCAGTGCAATGACAAATTAGCTCACATCAAACACCCATTTTTTTAGAATTTAGTCAGGCTTTTGACTATTGCCGATTATAGGTTCATAGGTAGGTACTAGGCTATCGGCCCAAGGGCCTAAGCAAGCCTAGCCAGCAAGGTTACATAGCTTACGCCACCCAAGAAAGTTATTTTCCTGTGCTACTGTCCAGCAGAGACACAGAAGTGATCCCCGGGGTGTATTTCTGATTTCCCATCCACTCATCAAGATTTTTCTTGAAGAGTGCTAATGAAGAACGTTGCTTGACATAGATAGGTAGCTTGCTCCAGAGTATAGGAAGTCTCTGGGACAGGAATCTATCCCTCCAGTGTGTCCTGTTTATTGTAGTGAGAAGGTTTAGGTCCCTAGAGCATGTAGCTCAGAGGAATTGGGATTTCTTTAGGTGTAGCATGTCCAACAGCTCTGGGTTTGACATAGCTTTATATGTTAGGCAGAGATCACCTTGGAGTAGGCGATATGCTACGGAGTAAAGCTGGAGATTTTTGAGGTGGTCAGTGTAGGGCATTTGTTTGAGGCCAGTAATCCCCTTTGTGAGGTACTTCTCTGGCCTTTCCAGCTGCTGGAGATGACTTGTGAGGTATATTCCAAAAGGGGCATTGTACTCTATAATGGGTCTTATGAGTGATGAGTAGAGGGGAACAATGACCTCTTTTTTTCTGGATGAGAACCCTTTTATGATGAGGTGTGCCACATAGAAGGACTTCCTGACTACTGTGGTGATGTGACTTCAAAGGAGAGACTACTGTCCACCTGGGTCCCAAGGTCTCTTATCACGCATTCGTTGTTAAGTAGATAGCTGCCTGTGTGGTAGTTCATGGGTAAAGAGTTTTTACCAAAGGGGATGACACTGCACTTTTTGGCATTGAGCTTGAGGCCATGGCTCTGACACCAGGCATCTGTCTCAGTGAGGCCCTTCTGTAGGATGTCCACATCATTTGGGGAATTGACTATGGCTCCTAGTTTGCAGTCATCTGTGAACTTCATTAGCCAGAGGCCTTCTGTGTTAGCCTGTACTTCAGAGAAGTAGATACCAAACAGGAGAGGTCCCAGGATGGAACCCTGTGGTACTCCACTTGTCACTGCTTTGAGTTCAGATTTGGAGTCTGCAACTTTTACTGTGTGGGTTCTGTCAGTGAGCCAGTTGGCAACCCATCTTGTGACATAGGGATTTATACCTAGTTTAGTGAGTTTATCTATAATTCCAGAATGGGGGATGGTGTTGAAAGCCTTGGCGAGGTCAAGATAGGTTGTGTGAACCACCTTACCCTCATCCACGGCTTTGGTGACTGCCTCAAAATATGAAATTATGAAGTATTATTTAAAAAATTAAAAAGGTATCAAAGCTAATGGCAAAATCAATTTGGTATGATGTCTGTATCTGGAAAACACTCAAGAGTGCAATTTAGTGGCCAACTAGACTACATTTCTAGTGGAAAAGGAGTTTGCCAAGACTTAGCATTAGGGCCACCATTCTTTTTTAATATATATCAGTGATATACCAGTATCAGAATGTTAGGGTGTAGAACATATGCAGTTGAAATGGTGTCTATTAATAGTATACTAAGATGGAAAGCAGCTTTATAAAATGGTGTAAAATGTAACAATATTATTTTTAAATATTTTATATCCAATCAATGTGCAATGGAAATGTTTACAAAAGCCCACTCAAATATATTCCTTTAAGAATCTGTAAGAAGTGTAATATTTATTTGTGTATACACACATACGTATATATAAAAAAAAAATATATATATATATATATATATATATATATATATATATATATATATAGTTATTTGTTTGGGGAGTATGTACTGTTTGTACTGCATTTGTCTGCCTTGCTGTGCCTGTAAAATCATATTTTGTTGCAGTTTTCACTATTGCAAAGCTTTTGTTTGCTATTTTCACTGTTTGCAAAGTAATTGCTGCTACTTTTCACTGTTCGGAAAGCATATGTTCTTGTTTACCAGGGACGAATGTGCTAAATGTGTTTTATTTGATACAGCATTCTTGTTCAATAAAATTGTGAATTGGTCCACTCTTGACCTAATGGTTTTTTTTGGATTTGAGTTTTTGTTGGTGGTGAATTCCACTTTGTAGTTTAGTTTGGCACCACAGTGTCATCATCCACTATTGCCAATCAAGTGTCTGCCATTCACAAAGCATTGTTGGAGGAATTTACAGCTTCCATATGAAATTTAACACAATTAATCCAATTATTGTCACAACAAGTGAAGGATATTTTCATGCAGAAGAATGGAGGTTTTCATTTAACCAGTGGCAGCGATGAAAATGAGATTACCCCAGTCCAACGTTCTTCCCAGATAATTGAAGTAAATGGTACTGGCATTCCCAGTCTGACAGGTGCAATGGCTTTGACTTCTGATATGTGCAGAACTCAGAGAGTCGACTTAATGAATGGTTTGAAGAAGAAACATAATTTGGGGTGAGTAGCATTAATGGTACTATTGATGGCAGGTCTCTGGAGTCAGCTGTGAGTTTTTGAAATTAAACTTACTAAATATAGGAAATTACAGCTGGAAAATAGCTACTTTAAAGAATGTATTCAGGTGCAGAGGGTACCAAAAGAACTCAGGAGTTGTAAATGTCCAATAGGTTTATTAACTGGCTCTCCTCTTCATTTGGACTTACTTAAATTATTTGATAGCCATGAATATGAATTTATGGAGGTGCTGATTAAACACAATATTATGGAAATGGACAAATTGGTATAAGAAATTAATGTTTTAGATAAAAATACTACTGATGATTTATTGTTTTTTACAAAAGAAAATGATTATGATGGACAGCAGGGATAAAATGGACCATGAAAATGTGCTAGCATACTCTTTCCCGTACAAAAAATAGACAAGGTCCATTTTCATTTGAGAGTAACAACAATTACAATGTAATGGAGGTAAACAATGGGGGAGGGGGGAGTAATGAACCACTTAGTCACAAAGCCCCTTAGAGTTTCCTCCCCTCAGCAGATCAGAAAGGATAAAGAACAGAAACAATCAGAGATGGGGGATATACTTTCAGAGGGGACAACAATGGAAAGAGAACTAGAACCAGAATTGTTTGAGCAAAGAGAAAACCCTCGGCCATTTATCATGGATTTGGCCCAAGAAGTTTATAATAAAAGACAGGAAGGAATTTGTTTCCATTTGTTGGGCAAGAAAGATTTTATTTTTTTTAAAGGGGACCAATGGGTTAAATACAAACAGAGCATCGATTCCCACTTATAATTAATCAAGATTTTCATATTAAAAGGGTGACAGAAAAAAAAAGTGACCTTTTTTCTACAGACAATGCATTATATAAACATTTGGGAAAGAACCCTAGGGTAGCCTAGTCAAGGGATGTGAATATAAAAATCTTTTGGGGAGATATTTAGAAGTAAATATTTCCCCTAGTATGAGGGCATCTGGACATTGTAGCCTGTTTTTTTTTTAGAGAGATACCTTTTTTATTGAGGGGTACAGGGACATCCTTATTAGACATTAATATCACTGTTTGAGCAAATACGTGGTATATGTAGCCTAGTACAATTGATGTTCTAGTTTTTATATAGGCAAAATGGAAAAAGCTTTAAAAGTAAGGATATGTCAACATTCTTACAATATTAAAAAGTAAGATGAGTGTAATGCCTTGTACAGACATATTAAAGAAAATAATGGTCACACTTTTAAATTTTATATAGTGGATGTTGTGAAAATTGATGAAAAAGGGGGATCCTGGAAGGACTGGTTAGAGGTTAAAAAATTTAAATTGCAGCTTAGAACTAATGCGACTGGTTCATTTGGTTAATTTGGGTTGAATTAGTAGTATACTAAGATGGAAAGCAGCTTTATGAAATAGTGCAAAATGTAAAGATATTATTTTTAATATTTTGTATCCAACAAGAGTGCAAGGGAAATATTTTTTTACAAATTCCCACTCGAATTGTTTTAAGAATCAATATAGAATCTATATATATATATATATATATATATATATATATATATATATATATATATATATATAGATTCACTCTATAATCTCAAAATACTGAAACATCGGATTTCAGTATGTCGAGACTACAAAGTCGAATCTGCAAAATAACAAAAGTTAAAATCGTGACGTTAAACACACTATACACCACACTACACATACACCAGCCTACCCACACTATAAAGAACAAAACACACACAAACACAAAAACAAAAATTAACAAACCTACACTACAAATAAGCAGGGGGGCAAGTACCCTGCACCCCCCCATGTGGGGGGATGCACCCCCCCACACCCCCACTACTTATATATACAAACTCTGAGATCGCACCAAACAGAAAAAGACAGTAAACTCACAACCAGACATTCAGCAGTCCCTAGCACACACACATCACATACAAACACCACCACTTTCAACACTTAAACACTCATACTTTTACCTGCCTACCCTAACCCACATGTACAACTTCCAAACACATTCACATACACTCAAACACCTACCCAAAACCCTTACGCAGTAGTCACCAACCTTAAATTCCACCTAAATCCACACACTAAACCGTACACCATCCACACAATACATACCACATCACGTACCGTAAAACCATAACCGCGAATTCGACATTTCCGGATTGGTGGTTATGCACTTTTGGTATTATGAACATTCAACTTTAGAGTCTCGAAATACTGAAATTCAATATTTCAGTGTTTCGAGATTATAAAGTGAACCCATATATATATATATATATATATATATATATATATATATATATATATATATTCACTTTAGATGATCAAGTTTCTGAAATCTCGAAACTCATATGGTTGAGACATCTGAAGGGGGGTTAAATAAATTTTGTGAATACCTTAAATGAGGGATTCTGCAGGGGGGCAAGCCCCCTGAACCCCTACTTCTTAAATATACGAACTCGGAGATTGTGCTACAGTGGGGAACAGGGAAATCTCCCATTCCACAGTGTCTGCAGAAGCACGGAATGAGAGATTTCCCTTTTCCCCACTGTAGCATGATCTCGGAGTTAGTATATTTAAGTAGGGGGTGTGGGGGGCACAGCCCAACGTGAGGGGTGCAGAGGGGCTTGCCCGCCCTGCAAAAACGTCTGTAAATGTTTTTTTTTTTTGTTTGTTTTATGTTCACTTCTGATGCTCGAGTTTCTGAAAACTCAAACATATGGTCTTGACCATATGAGTTTCGAGATTTCAGAAACTCGATCATCTAAAGTGAATCCATATTTTATATATATATATATATATATATATATATATATATATATGGTTCTACCTGACATAGCCGAAACCACACAACACCGACAACCACATCACCGACACCACATATTCGACAGTCCATAAACCGGCGGTACACAAACACCTAAACCCCATACACTGCACACACCACAATAACAATTAAAAACAAAACACATCCCCATTCCACAAACCACACACACAACACAAGCACACCAAAATCCCCTAACTCACTTAACCCGCCCTATCGCCCCTCCTACTAACTCACTTAACCCTAACTCACTTAACCCACCCCTATCCCCACAGACCATCAATCTCCACACTTACCTGCCTCGCACCCCTAAACGTCGTCACTACATACTACTCACACAGCCTTTCCCCATGTCGGCATCCTGTCTTCTGCATTGTCGATGTTCTGCCACTTGTCGGTCTGTCAGGTAGAACCATATATATATATATA